>NW_027331919.1:16293332-16399363 GCF_048418815.1 Hemitrygon akajei
AGGATAGACAGGAGAGACAGAGAGAGAGAGAGAGAGAGAGAGGAGAGAGAGAGAGAGAGAGAGAGAGAGAGAGAGAGAGAGAGGGGGGGGGTAAGACAGAGAGACAGAGAGAGAGGGTAAGACAGAGAGACAGAGAGAGAGAGAGAGAGAGAGAGAGAGAGAGAGAGAGAGAGAGAGAGAGAGAGAGAGAGACAGTGAGGAGTTGTTCATTTCACTCGGAGGGAGGGGGAGAGAGTGAGTCAGTGAGGAGTTGTTCATTTCACTCGGAGGGAGGGAGAGACTGTGAGGAGATGTTCATTTCATTCGGAGGGAGGGGGAGTCAGAGAGATAGACAGGGGGAGAGAGAGACAGAGAGAGAGAGACAGTGAGGAGTTGTTCCTTTCACTTGAAGGGAGAGAGAGACTGTGAGGAGTTGTTCATTTCACTCGGAGGGAGGGCGAGACAGAGAGATAGAGAGATAGAGAGCGAGACTGAGACAGAGAGCGAGAGAGCGACTGTGAGGAGTTGTTGATTTCACTCGAAGGGCGGGGGCGAGAGAGAGAGAGAAAAAGAGAGACTGTGAGGAGCTGTTCATTTCACTCGGAGGGATGGGCTCGCTCGCTTCGGTGGGTGTTGGGTGTATGTCCCCGGGGCCGTGTTTTCCCGCTCAGAGAGGGTCTGAATCCCCGGCGATGAGAAGATAAGTGGGAGGGTCCGACGGTCAAATCAGGGTCCAACCGCTGGTGGCGGTTGGGTGCCGAGGGGATAAAATTCATCCTGTCAACAGAGGCTCTGCATGAGTGACACATATCCTCCCTTTCAATTCTTCTTTACTCGTCTCATCCCTCTCTAATCCACTTCTTCCTCTCTTTTCTCCTTTATCTTTCCATCCCCTCCATCGTCCCTCCCCTGCATCCCTCCTCCCCCCTGTAACACTCCCTGTCCTCACTCACTTACTCTTCTCCCACTCCATGTCCCTTTCTCTCTCTCTCTCTTCCTTTCCTCCGTCACCCGGCTGTCCACTTTCTCCTTCTCACCCCTAAGTTATTGCAAATAGTCCCCGCCGCTTCCCCCTCTCTATACCCATTCTCTCCAACATCTGACACTCCCCATTTTTATCTCCTCTCCTCCCTCTCTGCCCACTCTCACCCAGTTCTCCCTCTCTGACTTGTCACATACTCCCTCATTGTCCACTCCTGCTCTTTGTCCCCACTCTCACAACTCCTCCCCCCGCCATACATACCTCTCGAGAACACGCACATTCACACACTCAATCTGCCTCCTGCCCGACAACTCCTCCCCCTGCTCTCGGCCTGTCTCTTTATCAACACTTCATCTGTTGTAAGTTGGTTCCGGTCAAACTCCCCTGTAAACACGGGCTTCCTTTGTCAACGGTTACTTTCCCTTTCTGAGCTCAGAGACGGAGTGAATCCTCGACAGAATGGACGACAGCGAGACTTATATGAATGTGACGTTCACAAAAACGGACTCAGAGACTCCTTCCCGATGTAAGGGGGTCAGAAATACGTTGCGAGGGAGATTAAATTTTTGCTTGACCACGGGGTGGGTGTGATGGGGCGGTTCGGAGGGAGATCCACCCTGTGTCTCACTCCGGGAGTGTGTGACGGGATTGTGTGGAGGGAGATTCACTCTGTGTCTGACCCCGGGAGTGTGTGATGGGACGGTGCGGAGGGAGATCCACCCTGTGTCTGACCCCGGGCGTGTGTGATGGGACGGTGTGGAGGGAGATTCACTCTGTGTCTGACCCCGGGAGTGTGTGATGGGACGGTGTGGTGGGATATTCACTCTGTGTCTGAACCTGGGAGTGTGTGATGGGACGGTGTGGAGGGTTCTTCACTGTGTGTCTGACCCTGGGATTGTGTGATTGATCGGTGCGCTGGGAGCTTCACTCTGTGTCTGACATCGGGAGTGGGTGATGGGACGGTGTGGAGTACGATTCACTCTGTGTCTGACCACAGGAATGTGTAATGGGACGGTGTGGAGGGAGATTCACTCTATGTCAGACCCCGGGAGTGTGAGATGGGACGGTGTGGAGGGGGATTCACTCTGTGTCTGAACCTGTGAGTGTGGGATGGGAAGGTGAGCTGGGAGCTTCACTCTGTGTCTGACCCTCAATTTTCTGTCCCCAGCTGAACCTGATGTATCGTACGTGGAAGTTAATTTCAAGACCCCCTCGGCGCCCAGGGTCCGGACAGATCGAGGTCAGTTTCAACTTTGTTAGTTTGTACCTGTTTAGGTGACGTATCCGATCCTGTCGAGAGATCTCAGGGCAAACCTACAGTTTACCCTAATGATTCCCTTTTTGAGAATAACACGGAGGGAACGTGTGAGAGATGCGTAGAGGGGGGAGCTCTCTTGATGGTCGGTGCCGAATGTTTCGCCCTCGGAGGGGCGAAATAGAGGTAGCGCCGTCGGATGGAGTGTGGAAGGAGTGCTGTGGAAACATAGGATTGTATAGGGCGAGTGGAGGAAGGGGCAATAAGGAGCGAGCTCTGTCTCGCGGAGGTGGTGGAAATGAGTTAATGTCGTGCCGTTGTGTTGAGGAGGGAGCACAGTGGAAGAGACGGTAAGGAGGGAGTGCTGTATAAAACTTTAACACCTCTCTCCCTTTTCTAACCCCACTGTCTTTTCTCTCTTTCCCCTTCTCTTACCCTGTCTCCTCTTTGTCTTCCTCCCCTGTTTCTTTCTCACTCTTTTTCTCCTGCTGTCTCCCTCTGTCCCCTTCTCTTCGCCCTCTCTCATTGCCCCCGTCTCTCCTCTATCACAGTCACCGTCTCTATCACTCTCGGTCTTCCCCTCGCACTCTTTCGCTCTATCTCTGCTCACTCTTATAACCCGGTCAGCTCTGCCCGTTCTTCCCACCTCTCTCTGTCGCTGTTTCCCGCTCATCTCCCCTCACACCTTCCCCTCCTCTATCCACCCCTCTCTCCCGCTCCCGACACTCTGCCACCCTCGCTCGTTCCCCTCTCGTTGAAATTCTCCTGTTCTCGTTACCACTTCCACCCTCTCCCTTCTCATTCCCCTCCATTCATCACTCACACCTCTCACTCCGCTCTCCCCCTCTACCCCCTTTCTCTCACTCTCTCCCCTTTCTCTCCCCGTTCTCTCTCCCAGTTCTTTCTGTCGCATTTTCCTGCCCAATGCCCGCATCGCGCTCTCCCATCTTTGTCCGTCGTTATCGCCTTCTCTCTGTATCCACGTCTCTGTCCTCTCTCCACCACCCTCACTCTCTCTCGCTCGCTGTCTCACCCCTTCTCTCCTACTCTCTTAAATCCTCTTTCTCTTCCCTCACCCCTCGCTCTTCTCTCTCTCCCGACTCCCTCACCCAATCTCTACCGCTCTCACCCTCTTTATTAACTGTTCTCTCTCTCTCTCTCTCTCTCTCTCTCTCTCCCAGACGGTGTGACCTCCACTTACTCAGAGCTGAACTTTCGGAGAGAGGAAACCCGCATCGTTGAGGACGAAGATCCTCCCATTTCCTCGGGACCCGGCGGACTGCCAACCACTGCACAAACAGGTCAGAGTTCACAATGATGACGTCAGTCTGCAGGGTCACGTGTTATAGTCGCAAGAGTCCTTGTTTCGAATGCATCTGTCTCCTGCACCTGGACCATATCCCTCCATACCCGTCATTCCATGTACCTGTCCAAGTTTTTCTTAAATATTAAAAGTGATCCTGCTTTCATCACTTCATCTGGCAGCTCATTGCACAGTCCCACCACTCTTTGTGTGAAGAGGCCCCGCCGCATGTTCCTTTACACTTTTCCCCCTTCACCCTTAACCCATGTCCTCTGTTTTTTTCCTCCCCCGAGCCACAGTGGAAAAATCCTGCTTGCATTCTCTCTCTGTATACCCATCATAATATTATAAGACCATACGACAAAGGAGCAGAAGAGAGCTAGTCGGCCCATCGAGTCTGCTCCGCCATTTTATCATGAGCTGATCTATTCTCCAATTTGTTCCCACTCCCCCGCTTTCTCACCATAACCTTTGATGCTCTGGCTACTCAGATACCTATCAATCTCTGCCTTAAATACACCCCATGACCTGAACTCCACTGCCGCCCTCTGGCAAAAAAAAAAATCTTCACATCTCTGTTCTGAATGGGCGCCCTTCAATCCGTAGGTAATGTCCTCTCGTACTAGACTCCCCCACCATGGAAAACAACTTTGCCACATCCACTCTGTCCATGTCTTTCAACATTCGAAATGTTTCCCCCCACATTCTTCTAAACTCCAAGGTGTACAGTACGAGAGCGGTCAAACGTTCCTCAAATGTTAACCCTCTCATTCCCGGGTTCATTCCAGAGAATCTTCTCTGAACCCTCTCCAACGTCAGCACAGCACTTCTTAAATAAGGAGCCCAAAACTGCACATAGTATTCCAAGTGCGGTCTTACCAATGCCTTATAGAGCCTGAACAACACATCCCTGCTCCTAGAACTGAATTACTTCAGAAATGAATTCCAACATTGCATTCGCCTTCTTTACCACCGACTCAACCTGGAGGTTAACCTTAAGGGTATCCTGCACGAGGACTCCCAAATCCCGTTGCATGTCAGAACTTTGAATTATCTCCCCTTTTAAATAATAGTCTCCCCTTTTATTTCATCAATTAAAGTGCATGACCGTACACTTTCCAACATTGTATTTCATTTGCCTCTTCTTTGCCCATCCCACAATCTCTCCAAGTCTCTCTGCAGACTCTCTGTTTCCTCAGGACTACCGGCACCCCGCCTATCTTTGTATCATCAGAAATCATAGCCACAAAGCCATCTATTCCATAATCCAAATCGTTGACATACAGCGTAGAAAGAAGAGTCCCCAGCACAGACCCCTATGGAACACCACCGGTAACCGGCAGCCAAACAGAATGGATCCCTTTATTCCCACTCTCTGTTTCCTGCCGAACAGCCAAAGATCTATCCAAGTAGATATACCTCTTTCAAATTTTCGCTCATTTTTCTACGCTCCAATGCCTTATACAACTTCAACATAACATTCCAACTCTTATACTCAGTACTTTGATTTATAAAGAGCAATTTGCCAAACGTTCTCTTTCCTACCCTATCTACCTGTGACGCCACTTTTAGGGAATTATAGTATCTGTATTCCCAGATCACTATCTTCTACTGCACTCAACAGTGCCCTATAATTTACCTTGTATGAACTACCTTTGTTTGTCCAGCGGAAGAGCAATACCTCACACTTGTCTGCATTAAACTCCATCTGCCATTTTTCAGCCCATTTTTTCAACTGGTCCAATTCCCTCTGCAAGCATTGAAAATATTCCTCACTGTTCACTACACCTCCAAACTCTGTATCATCAGCAAGTTTGATGATCCAATTTACCACATTATGATCCAGATCATTGATATAGATGACGAGTAAAAATGGACCCAGCACAGATCCCTGTGACACGCCACTAGTCACAGGCCTCCATTCAGAGAAGCAATCCTCCATTACCACTGTCTGGTTTCTCCGTTGGGCCAAAGTCTAATCCAATTTACTACCTCACCATGTATATGTAAGAGCTTTCTTCGTACTTTATGTTACCGCGACTGCGACCTAGGGACTGAATCTTCCTAACGAACCTGCCATGTGGGAGCTTGTCAAAGGCCTTACTGAATTCCATATAGACAACATCCACCGCCTTCCCCTCATTCACTTTTCTAGTAACTTGCACGAAAAACCGTATTAGATTGGTTAAACATGACCTACCACGCACTAACCATGTTGACTATCCCTACTGAGTCCCTGTCTATCCAAATACTTGCAGATTCTATCCCTTAGAAGTCCTTCCAAAAATTTTCCTACTCCTGATGGTAAATTTACCGGCCTATAATTTCCCAGAATTTTTTTAGAGCCTTTTTTTTTTAAATAACGTAAAAACGGAAGAGCTATCCTTCAATCCTCCGGCACCTGATCCGTGGATACGGACATTTAAAATATTTCTGCCAGGGTCTCTGCAATTGCAACATGAGTCTCCTTCAGGGTCCGAGGGTAAACCCTGTCAGGGCCTGGGGATTTATCCACTCTGACTTGCCTCAACACCAGTCTCCTTCAGGGACAGAGGGTAAACCCTGTCAGGGCCCGGGGATTTATCCACTCTTACTTGCCTCAACACCCGTCTCCTTCAGGGACCGAGGGTAAACCCTGTCAGGGCCCCGGGATTTATCCACTCTGACTTGCCTCAACACCCGTCTCCTTCAAGGACCGAGGGTAAACCCTGTCAGGGCCTCGGGATTTATCCACTGTGACTTGACTCAACACCAGTCTCCTTCAAGGACCGAGGGTAAACCCTGTCAGGGCCCGGGGATTTACCCACTCTGACAAGCCTCAACACCAGTCTCCTTCTGGGTCCGAGGGTAAACCCTATCAGGGCCTGGGGATTTATCCACTCTGACAAGCCTCAACACCAGTCTCCTTCAGGGACCCAGGGTAAAACCTATCAGGGCCTGGTGATTTATCCACTCTGACTTGCCTCAATACCAGTCTCCTTCAGGGACCGAGGGTAAACCCTGTCAGGGCCCGGGGATTTAACCACTCTGACTTGCCTCAACACCAGTCTCCTTCAGGGACTGAGGGTAAACCCTGTCAGGGCCCGGGGATTTATCTACTTTGACTTGCCTCAACACCCGTCTCCTTCAGGGACCGAGGGTAAACAGTGTCAAGCCCGGGGATTTATCCACTCTGACAAGCCTCAACACCAGTCTCCTTCAGGGTCCGAGGGTAAACCCTGTCAGAACCTGGGGATTTATCCACTCTGACTTGCCTCAACACCAGTCTCCTTCAGGGACCGAGGATAAACCCTGTCAGGGCCCGGGGATTTATCCACACAGACTTGCCTCAACACCAGTCTCCTTCAGGGACCGAGGGTAAACCCTATCAGGGCCTGGGGATTTATCCACTGTGACTTGCCTCAACACCAGTCTCCTTCAGGGACCGAGGGTAAACCCTGTCAGGGCCCGGGGATTTATCCACTCTGACTTGCCTCAACACCCGTCTCCTTCAGGGACCGAGGGTAAACCCTGTCAGGGCCTGGGGATTTATCCACTCTGACTTGCCTCAACACTAGTCTCCTTCAGGGACCAAGGGTAAGCCCTGTCAGGGCCCGGGGATTTATCCATTCTGACTTGCCTCAACACCAGTCTCCTTCAGGGACCGAGGGTAAACCCTGTCAGGGCCCCGGGATTTATCCACTCTGACTTGCCTCAACACCCGTCTCCTTCAAGGACCGAGGGTAAACCCTGTCAGGGCCTCGGGATTTATCCACTCTGACTTGCCTCAACACTAGTCTCCTTCAGGGACCAAGGGTAAGCCCTGTCAGGGCCCGGGGATTTATCCATTCTGACTTGCCTCAACACCAGTCTCCTTCAGGGACCGAGGGTAAACCCTGTCAGGGCCCAGGGATTTATCCACTCTGACTTGCCGCAACACCAGTCTCCTTCAGGGACCGAGGGTAAACCTTGTCAGGGACCGGGGATTTATCCACTCTGACTTGCCTCAACACCAGTCTCCTTCAGGATCCGAGGGTAAACCCTGTCAGGGCCTGGGGATTTATCGACTCTGACTTGCCTCAACACCAGTCTCCTTCAGGGACCGAGGGTAAACCCTGTCAGGGCCTGGGGATTTCTCCACTCTGACTTGTCTCAACACCAGTCTCCTTTCAGGGACCGAGGGGAAACCCTGTCAGGGCCCGGGTATTTATCCACTTTGACTTGCCTCAACACCAGTGTCCTTCAGGGACCGAGGGTAAACCCTATCAGGGCCCGGGGATTTATCCATTCTGACTTGCCGCAACACCAGTCTCCTTCAGGGACCGAGGGTAAACCCTATCAGGGCCCGGGGATTTATCCACTCTGAATTGCCTCAACACCAGTCTCCTTCAGGGACCGAGGGTAAACCCTGTCAGGGCCCGGGGATTTATCCACTCTGACTTGCCTCAACACCCGTCTCCTTCAAGGACCGAGGGTAAACCCTGTCAGGGCCCGGGGATTTATCCACTCTGACTTGCCTCAACAACAGTCTCCTTCAGGGACCGAGGGTAAACCCTGTCAGGGCCCGGGGATTTATCCACTCTGACTTGCCTCAACACCAGTCTCCTTCAGGGACCGAGGGTAAACCCTGTCAGGGCCTGGGGATTTATCCACTCTGACTTGCCTCAACACCAGTCTCCTTCAAGGACCGAGGGTAAACCCTGTCAGGGCCTGGGTATTTATCCACTCTGACTTGCCTCAACACCCGACTCCTTCAAGGACCGAGGGTAAACCCTGTCACGGCCCGGGGATTTATCCACTCTGACTTGCCTCAACACCAGTCTCCTTCAAGGACCGAGGGTAAACCCTGTCAGGGCCTGGGGATTTATCCACTCTGACTTGCCTGAACACCAGTCTCCTTCAGGGACCGAGGGTAAACCCTGTCAGGGCCCGGGGATTTATACACTCTGAGTTGCCTCAACACTAGTCTCTTTCAAGGACCGAGGGTAAACCCTGTCAGGGCCTCGGGATTTATCCACTGTGACTTGACTCAACACCAGTCTCCTTCAAGGACCGAGGGTAAACCCTGTCAGGGCCCGGGGATTTACCCACTCTGACAAGCCTCAACACCAGTCTCCTTCAGGGTCCGAGGGTAATCCCTGTCAGGGCCCGGGTATTTATCCACTCTGACTTGCCTCAACACCAGTCTCCTTCAGGGACCGAGGGTAAACATTGTCAGGGCCCGGTGATTTATCCACTCTGACTTGACTCAACAACAGTCTCCTTCAGGGACCAGGGTAAACCCTGTCAGGGCCTGGGGATTTATCCACTCTGACAAGCCTGAACAGCAGTCTCCTTCAGGGACCCATGGTAAACCCTGTCAAGGCCCGGGGATTTATCTACTCTGACAAGCCTCAACACCAGTCTCCTTCAGGGTCCGAGGGTAAACCCTGTCAGAACCAGGGGATTTATCCACTCTGACTTGCCTCAACACCAGTCTCCTTCAGGGACCGAGGGTAAACCCTCTCAGGGCCCGGGGATTTACCCACTCTGACTTGCCTCAACACCAGTCTCCTTCAGGGACCGAGGGTAAACCCCGTCAGGGCCCGGGGATTTATCCACACTGACTTGCCTCAACACCAGTCTCCTTCAGGGACCGAGGGTAAACCCTGTCATAACCTGGGGATTTATCCACTCTGACAAGCCTGAACAGCAGTCTCCTTCAGGGACCCAGGGTAAACCCTGTCAGGGCCTGGGGATTTATCCACTCTGACAAGCCTGAACAGCAGTCTCCTTCAGGGACCCAGGGTAAACCCTGTCAAGGCCCGGGGATTTATCTACTCTGACAAGCCTCAACACCAGTCTCCTTCAGGGTCCGAGGGTAAACCCTGTCAGAACCTGGGGATTTATCCACTCTGACTTGCCTCAACACCAGTCTCCTTCAGGGACCGAGGGTAAACCCTGTCAGGGCCCGGGGATTTATCCACTCTGACTTGCCTCAACAACAGTCTCCTTCAGGGACCGAGGGTAAACCCTGTCAGGACCTGGGGATTTATCCATTCTGACTTGCCTCAACACCAGTCTCCTTCAGGGACCGAGGGTAAACCCTGTCAGGGCCTGTTGATTTATCCACTCTGACTTGCCTCAACACCAGTCTCCTTCAGGGACCGAGGGTAAACCCTATCAGGGCCCGGGGATTTATCCACTCTGACTTGCCTCAACACCAGTCTCCTTCAGGGACCGAGGGTAAACCCTGTCAGGGACCGGGGTTTTATCCACTCTGACTTGCCTCAACACCAGTCTCCTTCAGGGACCGAGGGTAAACCCTGTCAGGGCCCGGGGATTTATCCACTCTGACTTGCCTCAACACCAGTGTCCTTCAGGGACCGAGGGTAAACCCTATCAGGGCCCGGGGATTTATCCACTCTGACTTGCCTCAACACCAGTCTCCTTCAGGGACCGAGGGTAAACCCTGTCAGGGCCTGGGGATTTATCCACTCTGACTTGCCTCAACACCAGTCTCTTTCAGGGACCGAGGGTAAACCCTGTCAGGGACCGGGGTTTTATCCACTCTGACTTGCCTCAACACCAGTCTCCTTCAGGGACCGAGGGTAAACCCTGTCACGCCCTGGGGATTTATCCACTCTGACTTGCCTCAACACCAGTCTCCTTCAGGGACCGAGGGTAAACCCTGTCAGGGCCCGGGGATTTATCCACTCTGACTTGCCTCAACACCAGTCTCCTTCAGGGACCGAGGGTAAACCCTGTCAGGGCCTGGGGATTTATCCATTCTGACTTGCCTCAACACCAGTCTCCTTCAGGGACCGAGGGTAAACCCTGTCAGGGCCTGGTGATTTATCCACTCTGACTTGCCTCAACACCAGTCTCCTTCAGGGACCGAGGGTAAACCCTATCAGGGCCCGGGGATTTATCCACTCTGACTTGCCTCAACACCAGTCTCCTTCAGGGACCGAGGGTAAACCCTGTCAGGGACCGGGGTTTTATCCACTCTGACTTGCCTCAACACCAGTCTCCTTCAGGGACCGAGGGTAAACCCTGTCAGGGCCTGGGGATTTATCCACTCTGACTTGCCTCAACACCAGTCTCCTTCAAGGACCGAGGGTAAACCCTGTCAGGGCCTGGGTATTTATCCACTCTGACTTGCCTCAACACCCGACTCCTTCAAGGACCGAGGGTAAACCCTGTCACGGCCCGTGGATTTATCCACTCTGACTTGCCTCAACACCAGTCTCCTTCAAGGACCGAGGGTAAACCCTGTCAGGGCCTGGGGATTTATCCACTCTGACTTGCCTCAACACCAGTCTCCTTCAGGGACCGAGGGTAAACCCTGTCAGGGCCCGGGGATTTATACACTCTGAGTTGCCTCAACACTAGTCTCTTTCAAGGACCGAGGGTAAACCCTGTCAGGGCCTCGGGATTTATCCACTGTGACTTGACTCAACACCAGTCTCCTTCAAGGACCGAGGGTAAACCCTGTCACGGCCCGGGGATTTATCCACTCTGACTTGCCTCAACACCAGTCTCCTTCAGGGTCCGAGGGTAATCCCTGTCAGGGCCCGGGTATTTATCCACTCTGACTTGCCTCAACACCAGTCTCCTTCAGGGACCGAGGGTAAACATTGTCAGGGCCCGGTGATTTATCCACTCTGACTTGACTCAACAACAGTCTCCTTCAGGGACCAGGGTAAACCCTGTCAGGGCCTGGGGATTTATCCACTCTGACAAGCCTGAACAGCAGTCTCCTTCAGGGACCCAGGGTAAACCCTGTCAAGGCCCGGGGATTTATCTACTCTGACAAGCCTCAACACCAGTCTCCTTCAGGGTCCGAGGGTAAACCCTGTCAGAACCAGGGGATTTATCCACTCTGACTTGCCTCAACACCAGTCTCCTTCAGGGACCGAGGGTAAACCCTCTCAGGGCCCGGGGATTTACCCACTCTGACTTGCCTCAACACCAGTCTCCTTCAGGGACCGAGGGTAAACCCCGTCAGGGCCCGGGGATTTATCCACACTGACTTGCCTCAACACCAGTCTCCTTCAGGGACCGAGGGTAAACCCTGTCATAACCTGGGGATTTATCCACTCTGACAAGCCTGAACAGCAGTCTCCTTCAGGGACCCAGGGTAAACCCTGTCAGGGCCTGGGGATTTATCCACTCTGACAAGCCTGAACAGCAGTCTCCTTCAGGGACCCAGGGTAAACCCTGTCAAGGCCCGGGGATTTATCTACTCTGACAAGCCTCAACACCAGTCTCCTTCAGGGTCCGAGGGTAAACCCTGTCAGAACCTGGGGATTTATCCACTCTGACTTGCCTCAACACCAGTCTCCTTCAGGGACCGAGGGTAAACCCTGTCAGGGCCCGGGGATTTATCCACTCTGACTTGCCTCAACAACAGTCTCCTTCAGGGACCGAGGGTAAACCCTGTCAGGACCTGGGGATTTATCCATTCTGACTTGCCTCAACACCAGTCTCCTTCAGGGACCGAGGGTAAACCCTGTCAGGGCCTGTTGATTTATCCACTCTGACTTGCCTCAACACCAGTCTCCTTCAGGGACCGAGGGTAAACCCTATCAGGGCCCGGGGATTTATCCACTCTGACTTGCCTCAACACCAGTCTCCTTCAGGGACCGAGGGTAAACCCTGTCAGGGACCGGGGTTTTATCCACTCTGACTTGCCTCAACACCAGTCTCCTTCAGGGACCGAGGGTAAACCCTGTCAGGGCCCGGGGATTTATCCACTCTGACTTGCCTCAACACCAGTGTCCTTCAGGGACCGAGGGTAAACCCTATCAGGGCCCGGGGATTTATCCACTCTGACTTGCCTCAACACCAGTCTCCTTCAGGGACCGAGGGTAAACCCTGTCAGGGCCTGGGGATTTATCCACTCTGACTTGCCTCAACACCAGTCTCTTTCAGGGACCGAGGGTAAACCCTGTCAGGGACCGGGGTTTTATCCACTCTGACTTGCCTCAACACCAGTCTCCTTCAGGGACCGAGGGTAAACCCTGTCACGCCCTGGGGATTTATCCACTCTGACTTGCCTCAACACCAGTCTCCTTCAGGGACCGAGGGTAAACCCTGTCAGGGCCCGGGGATTTATCCACTCTGACTTGCCTCAACACCAGTCTCCTTCAGGGACCGAGGGTAAACCCTGTCAGGGCCTGGGGATTTATCCATTCTGACTTGCCTCAACACCAGTCTCCTTCAGGGACCGAGGGTAAACCCTGTCAGGGCCTGGTGATTTATCCACTCTGACTTGCCTCAACACCAGTCTCCTTCAGGGACCGAGGGTAAACCCTATCAGGGCCCGGGGATTTATCCACTCTGACTTGCCTCAACACCAGTCTCCTTCAGGGACCGAGGGTAAACCCTGTCAGGGACCGGGGTTTTATCCACTCTGACAAGCCTCAACACCAGTCTCCTTCAGGGACCGAGGGTAAACCCTGTCAGGGCCCGGGGATTTATCCACTCTGACTTGCCTCAACACCAGTGTCCTTCAGGGACCGAGGGTAAACCCTATCAGGGCCCGGGGATTTATCCACTCTGACTTGCCTCAACACCAGTCTCCTTCAGGGACCGAGGGTAAACCCTGTCAGGGCCTGGGGATTTATCCACTCTGACTTGCCTCAACACCAGTCTCTTTCAGGGACCGAGGGTAAACCCTGTCAGGGACCGGGGTTTTATCCACTCTGACTTGCCTCAACACCAGTCTCCTTCAGGGACCGAGGGTAAACCCTGTCAGGGCCTGGGGATTTATCCATTCTGACTTGCCTCAACACCCGTCTCCTTCAGGGACCGAGGGTAAACCCTGTCACGCCCTGGGGATTTATCCACTCTGACTTGCCTCAACACGCGTCTGCTTCAGGGACCGAGGGTAAACCCTATCAGGGCCTGGGGATTTATCCATTCTGACTTGCCTCAACACCAGTCTCCTTCAGGGACCGAGGGTAAACCCTATCAGGGCCCGGAGATTTATCCACTCTGACTTGCCGCAACACCATTCTCCTTCAGGGACCGAGGGTAAACCCTATCAGGGCCCGGGGATTTATCCACTCTGACAAGCCTCAACACCTGTCTCCTTCAGGGACCGAGGGTAAACCCTGTCAGGGCCTGGGGATTTATCCACTCTGACTTGCCTCAACACCAGTCTCCTTCAGGGACCGAGGGTAAACCCTGTCAGGGCATGGGGATTTATCCACTCTGACTTGCCTCAACACCTGTCTCCTTCAGGGACCGAGGGTAAACCCTGTCAGGGCCTGGGGATTTATCCACTCTGACTTGCCTCAACACCAGTCTCCTTCAGGGACCGAGGGTAAACCCGATCAGGGCCTGGGGATTTATCCAATCTGACTTGTCTCAGGACAGCAATCACCTCCTCCTCTTCAACCTCTATAGGTACCATGACCTCACTACTTGTTTCCCTCATTTCCATAGGCACCTTGTCAGTTTCCTTAGTAACTACAGATACGAAAAAGATTTAAGATCTCCCCCATTTCTTTTGCTTCCATACGTAGCCGACCACTCTGATTTTCAAGAGGACCAATTTTATCCCTTACTATACTTTTGCACTTAATATACCTGCAGAAGCTGTAAAGATTTTTCTTCACCTTGTCTGCCAGAACAGCCTCTTGTCTTCTTTAAACCCTCCTGATTTCTTTCTTAAGCATTTTCTTGCACATTTTATACTCCTGAAGAATTTCATTTGCTCCTTGATCCTATACATTTCATACATTCTCTCTTTTTCTTTATCAGAGTTCTAATATCCCGAATGAACGAAGGTTCCTTAATCTCATTCAATTTGCCTTTAGTCCTGACAAGAACATACAAACTCTGCACTCTGAAAAGTTCTCTTTTGACGGCCTCCCACTTATCAATCACATCCTTGTCAGAGAACAACCTGTCCCAAACCACGCGTTTTAGTTACTTTTTCATTTCATCAAATTTGGCCTTATTCCCAGTTTAGAACTTCAACCCGAGGACCAGATCTATCTTTATCCATGATCAAGTTGAAACTAATGGTGGTATGATCACTGTCCCTTGGTGTTTCCCCACACAGACTTCCGTCACCTGTCCTAACTCGTTTCCCAATAGGAGATCTAAAACTGCACCGTCTCTAGTTGATACCTCCATATATTGATATAGAAGACTTTGCTGAAGACATTATACAAACACTAAACCGTCTGGAACTTTAACAGTTTTGGAGCCACGATCAATATGTGGAAAATTAAAATACCCTAATATCACAACGTTTTGTTTCCTGCAGTTGTCTGCTGTCTCTCTGCAGATTTGCTCCTCCAGTTCTCACTGACTATTGTGTGGTCTGTAATACAACCCCATTAATGTGGTCATCATGTCTTTCCTGTTTCTCAGCTCCACCCATATGGCCTCGGTAGCCGAGCGCTCTAATCTGTCCTGCCTGAGCACTGTTGTAACATTTTCCCTGACTGGCAATGTCACCACCCCGGCCCCCACCATTCATCCCTCTGCCTCTATCATGTCTGAAACATCGGAACCCTGGAACATTAAGCTGCTGTCCTGCCCCTCCTGTAGCCAAGTTTCACTAATGGCTACGATGTGATAATTCCACGTGTCAATCCACGCCCTCGGCTTGTCTGCCTTCCGGACAATACTCCTCGCACTGAAATAGACACGCCTCCGAAGATTGTAACACCCATACACAACACTTCTATTTCTGACTTTGCATGAACTTTTAACACAATTTATTTCCACCCCCGCTCCATGATTTGCTCTGGCCCTTCGGTTCCCACCCCCCTCCAAATCTAGTTTAAACCCTCCCCATTCAGCGCTCGTGGTTCTATACGTCTCTGTGAGGTCACCACTACGTTCCAAGAATTAAAGTCCCAACCTGCCCGATTCTCTGCACAAATCAGTCCCTCGAGACTAGACAACATCCTCGTTCTCCTCCTTCGCTCTCCTCCACTTTCACATTACCCACCCCACACTCTCTGCCTATCCCGTACACCCTTATCCCCCTCCTCCACCAATCTCCTCCTCTACTCGGTTTCCGATTCGCCCCAACCACTCTCTTAAAAAAAAACTTTCATCGTCTTTGCCCTTCTATCTCCCCATCTCCCCTCTCTTCCTGCTCCGCCCCACTCTCCTCCCCTATTATCTCCCCTCCTATTCTCCTTCCCCCTCTCTCGTCCCTGTCTACTTCCTTTCGCACTAACACCCCCTCACTCCCTCAGCTCTCTCTGCTCCTCGTCATCGACTCTCACCTCAATCCTGTGCCCTCTGTCTCCCGGCACCCCGTAGTGTACCATCTGAGACCTTGTTAAAGTCTAGGTAGATTACATCTACTCCCCGTGCCTGATCCGTCCTCCAGATCAAAGTAGCCCGACAGCTCTCCCTGGGTCTCACGCCATCCAGTACCTCTCTCCCTCCTCCATCTTCCACCGTCCTTACTTCCCCACTCCCTCCCTCTCTCATCAGTCAATTCTTGCCCCGTCTCTCCCTCCCTTCCTTTCTTCCATCTCCCAGAGTGATCTGCCATCTGGGATCTTGTGACTGCACTTGTTAAATTTAGTGTACATTTTATCTGGCATCAGGACAAGCGGGTAATCCGCAATCAAGTCGGTCAGTCTAATCGCCCTAGGCCTCACTCCATTTTGCAGAGCAGCCCAACAAATGCCTTATTGAAGTCCCTGCACATCATGTCAACTACACTGTCTCATCAGCCGTCTTGGTCCCTCTCACCAAAGATGGAAAACTGACATGTTCTCTCCGTGGACACTTGTCTACACATCCTGCTGCTTTGGTGCAGCAGCCAGATTAATCATAGACCCCTACCCAACCCGGACTCATCCCATCGGGGTGGGGGTGTGGTGGGGTTGAGATATCCGATTATCGAATAGAGTGATCTGATGGCTTTCTGACCTCACGATCGACCTCGTAGTAGCCCCTTGCACCTTATCGTCTGCCTGCACTGCCCTCTCTCTGTAACTGTGCCGCTTTACTCTGCAATCTGTGATTGTTTAACGCTGCTCTTCAACTATGAAAGGATTTGTATCTCTGGATGTCACTGGGACTTCGCCTCTCCGTGATGTATAAAAATGATCTGGATTAAATTGTAGAGAGGTGCTTTAGACACATAAAAAACATAGAAAACATACAGCACAATACAGGCCCATTGACCCACAAAGCTGTGCAGAACATGTCCCCACCTAAGAACTACCAAGGCTTTACCCATAGCCCTCTGATTTTCTCAGCTGGATGTAACAATCCAGGAGTCCTATAAAGAACGTATCATTTCCACCTTCACCACCGCCGCCGGTAACCCATTCTACGCATTCACCACTCTCTATGTAAAAAAAATTACCCCTGACATCTCCTCTACACCTACTTCCCAGCACCTTCAAACTATTCCCTCTCGTGTTAACCATTTCAGCCCTGAGAAAAAACTACATTATCTATACGATCAATGTCTCTCCTTATCTTGTACACCACTATCAATTCATCTCTCATCCTCCATCACTCCAAGGAGAAAAGGCCGAGTTCACTCACCCTATTCTTATAAGGCATGCTCCCCAATCCAGGCAACATCGTTGTAAATCTCTTACGGTTTCCAGGTCCTTCATATAGTGAGAAACATTGAAAACTTACAACACAATGCAGGCATTTCGGCTCACAAAGTTGTCCCGAACATGTCTCCATCTTAGAAATTCCTAGGCTTACCGATAGCCCTCTATTTTTCTACGGTCCATGTATCTATCCAAAAGGTTCTTAAATGACCCTATCGTGTCCGCCACCAGCACCGTTGCCGGCAGCCCATTCCACGCACTCACCACTGTCTGCTTAAAACACTTACCCCTGATATGTCCTCTGCACCGACTCCCCAGCACGTTAAACGTGTGTCCTCTTGTGGCAAGCATTTCAGCCCTGACACGACTCATCCTCCATCGCTCCAAACAGAAAACGCCGACTTCACTCAACCTGTTCTCATAAGGCATGTTTCCCAATCCAGGAAACATCCTCGAAAATCTCATTTGAATCCATTCTATAGATTCCAAATCCTTCCTTTACTGAGTCAACCAGAACTGAGCACAGTACTCCATCCGGGGTCTGTCCAGTGTCCTACATAACTGAAACATTACCTCTTCGCTCCAAAATTCAATTCCACGATTGATGAAAGACAATTTACCGTATTTCTTTTCTAACAACCGAGTCAACCTATGTAGCTGCTTTGAGTGTCCTATGGACTCAGACCCGAAGATCCCTCTGATCCTCCACCCTGCCAAGAGTTTTATCATTAATACTATATTCTGCCATCATATTTGACCCACCAAAATGAACAACCCCTCACACTTATCTGTGTGGAACTCCATCGGACACTTCTCAGCCCAGTTTTGCATCCTTTCAATGTCCCGCTGTAACATCTGACAACCCTCCACACTATCCTTAACACCTCCAACAATAGTGTCACCAGCGAAATTATTAGCCCATCCCTCCACTTCCTCATCCAGGTTATTTATAAAAATCACAATGGGTAGGTGGCGCAGAACAGATCTCTGAGGCACACCGCTTGTCTCAGGTGTCCATGCAGAATATGACCCTTCCTCAAGCATAATTTGCCTTTTGTGGGCAAGCTAGTTATTGATCCATAAAACAATATCCCCTTGGATCCCATGACTTCTTACTTTCTCAATAAGCCTTGCTTGGGGTATCATATCAAATACCCTGCTAAAATTCATATACACTACATCTCCGGCTCTACCTTCATCAATGTGCTTAGCCACGTCCTCAAAAAACTTTATCTGACTCGTGAGGCACGACCTGCCTTTGGCAAAGCCATGATAACTATTCATATTTATATTAAACCTCTCAAAATGTTCATAAATCCTGCCTCTTAGGATCTTCGCCATCAACTAAGCAACCACTGAAGTAAGACTCACTGGTCTATAATTTCGTGGGCTATCCCTTCTCCATTTCTTGAATAAGGGAACAACATGCGTAACCCTCCGAAAACCTTCCCGTCCTCATTGATGATGTAACAGTCATTGCTGGAGGCTCAGCAATCCCCTCCCTCGCTTCCCACAGTAGCCTGGGGTACATCCCATCCGGTCCCGGTGACGTGTCCAGCTTGATGCTTTCCAAACGCTCCAGCACATCCTCCTTCTTAATTTCTACACTCTTAAGATTTTTTAATCCACTGCAAGTGATCCCTTCAATCTCCAAGATTATTTTCCGTAGTGAATACAGAAGCAAATATTCATTCAGTACTTCCGCTATTTCCTCCGGTTCCATACAGACTTTTCCATCGTCACACTTGATTTGACCTATTTTTTCACGTCGCATCCTCTTGATCTCAACATTCCTATAGAATGCCTTAGGGTTTGTCCTTAATTTTGACCGCCAAGACCTTCTCATGGCTCCCTCTGGCTCTCCTAATCTCATTCTTAAGCTTCTTCCTGCTCGCCTTAACATTTTCTAGATTCATATCACTACCTTGTCTTTGAAACTTTCGTACGGTCTTCTTTTCTTCTGATGTGATATGCAACAGCCTTTGTACACCACGGTTCCTGTACCCTACCATCCTTTCCATGTCTCCGTGGAACGTTCCTACTCAGAGCCCCACACAAGTACCCCCTGAACTTTGCCACATTTCTTCCGTACATTTCCCTGCGAACATGTTTCCAATTCAAACTTCCAACTTCGTGCCTTGTTCCCTTTAATCCAATTAAACGTTTCCCTAACTTGTCTGTGTCTATCCCTCTCCAATGCTATGGTAAGCGAGTTAGAATTGTGATCAGTATCTCCAAAATGCTCTCCCACTGAGAGACCTGACACCTGACCAGGTTCATTTCCCAATACGAGATCAAGTACAGCCTCTCATCTTGTAGGACTATTTACATATTGTGTTAAGAATCCTTCCTGAACACACCTAACAAACTCTACCCCATCTCAACACCCTCACTCTAGGAAGCTGACAATCAATAGTTGGGAAGTTAAAAACTCCCACCAAAGCAATCCAGTTGTTATTACTCCTTTCCAGAATCTGTCTCCCATTCTGCTCCTCAATGTCCCTGTTACTATTGGATGGTCTATACAAAACGCCCATTAGAGTTATTGACCCGTTCCTATTCCTAACGTACACGCACAGAGAGACCGCAGACAACTCCTCCATGGCGTCCTCCTTTTCCGAAGCGGTGACTGTATCCCTGATCAACAGTGCCATGCCCCCACATTTTTTTTCCTTCCTCCCTATCTTTTCTGAAACACCTTAACCCGGCACTTGAAGTCGCCATTCCTGAACTCGAGCCATCTAAGCTTCTGTAATGGCCACAACATCATAGCTCCAAGTGCTGATCCACGCTCTAAGCTCATCCGCTCTTCGAATTAAAATAGACACATCTCAAACATTGGACTGAGCGCGTTCCTTCTCTATCAGCTGCCTAACCTTCCTTTCTCCATTGTCGGTTCCCAACCCCTAGCAATTCTAGGTTAAACTCTCCCCAGTAGCCTGAGCAAAAGCCCCCGCCAGGATATTAGTCCCCTTCGGATTCAGGTGCAAACCCATCCTTTTTGTAGAGGTCACCCTGGTCGCAAAAGAGCTACAAATGATCCAGAAATCTGAATTCCTGTCCACTGCTCCAATCCCTCAGCCACGCATTTATCTTCCACCTCATTCTATTCCTATTCTCACTGTCACGTGGCTCAGGCAGGAACTCCGCGATTACTACCTTTGAGGTTCTGCTTCTTAATTTTTTTTCCAAACTCCTGTAGTATTTCTTCAGGACCTCCTCCCTTTTCCTGCCTTTGTCGTTGCTCCCAACATGTACCTAGATCTGTGGCTGCTCTCCTTCCCACTATGAGATATCTCGGACGAGATCAGAAACATCCCGGACACTGGTACCCGGGAGGCAAACAACTATCCGCGTTTCTCTCTGCCTGCACAGAATCGCCTATCTGACCCCCCGACCTACAGAGTCCACTATCGCTGCTGCATTCCCCTTCCTTTCCCTGCACATCCGAGCCACAGGACCAGACTCTGTTACAGAGGCGAGACCACTGTTGCTTCTTCCAGGTAGGCCGTCCCCACCCAACAGTAATCAGGCGGGAATACTTATTGTTAGTGGGCACAGCCACTGGGGTACTCTCTAATACCTGCTTCTTGCCCTTCCCTCTCCTGACTGTCAGTAGGGCTAGTAGGTTTGCAGATGATACGAGGAAAGTTCGTGTTGTGGGCAGCGTAGAGGACTGACAAAGAATTCAGTATGGATCGGTTTACTCCTGACACCTCCTCTGTACCTACTTCCAAGCACCTTGAAAGCATGTCCTCTCGTTCGAGCCATTTCAGTCCTGGGAAAAAGCCTCTGACTATCCACACGATCAATGTCTCTCATCATCTTGTACAGCTCTATCAGGTCACCTCTCAGCCTTCGTCGGTTCAAGAAGAAAAGGCTGTTAACTCAACCTATTCTCATAAGGTATGCTCACCAATCCAGTAAACATTCTTGTCAATCTCCTCTGCACCCTTTCTATGGATTCCACGTCTTTCCTATAGTGCGGCGAGCAGAACTGAGCACAGTATTCCAAGTGGGGTCTGACCAGGGTCCTATAGAGCTGCAACATTACTTCTCGGCTCCTAAATTCAATTCCACGATTGTTGATGGCCAATGCACCGTACGACTTCTTAACCACAGGGTTCAAACTGCGCAGTTGCTTTGAGCTCGGACCCCAAGATCCCGCTGATTCTCCACATTGTCAAGACTTTTATCATTAATACTATATTCTGCCATCCGATCTGACCTATCAAAATGAACCACTTCACACTTAACTGGGTTGAACTCCATCTGCCACTTCTCAGCCCAGTTTGGAATCCTATCAAAGTCCCGCTGTAACCTCTGACAGCCCTCCAACTATCCACAACACCCCTAAACATTGTGTCGTCAACAAACTTACTAACCCATCTCTCCACATCTTCATCCAGTTCATTTATAAAAGTTACGAAGAATAAGGGACCCAGAACAGATCCCTGAGGCACTCCACCGGTGACCGACTTCCATGCAGAATATGACCCGTCTACAACCACTCTTTGCGCTCTGTGGGCTCGCCAGTTCTGGATCCACAAGACAATATACCCTTGGATCCCATTCCTCCTTACATTCTCAGTAAAACAGGCATGGGGTACCTTATAAAATGCTTTGCTGAATCCCATATACACTACATCAGCTGGCCTTCCTTCATCAATGAGTTTAGACATATCCCCAGAAAAATTCAATCAGTCTCGTAAGGCACGATCTGCCTTTTACAAAGCCATGCTGCCTATTCCTAATTATATCATTCCTCTCCAAATCTTGCTTATCCGGATTTTCTCCATCAATTTAACAACCACTGAGTTAAGACTCACAGGTATATAATTTCCTGGGCTATCTCTGCTCCCTTTCTTGAATAAAGGAACAATATTCGCAACTCTCCAATCCTCTGGAAGGGCTCCCGTCTCCATTGATGATGCAAAGATCATCTCCAGAAGCTCAGCAATCTCGTCCCTCGTCTCCCACAGTAGTCTGGGGTATACTTCGTCCGGTACCGGCGACTTATCAAACTCGATGCTTTCCAAAAGCTCCATTACTTCCTCTTTCTTAAAACCTACATGCTCAGATTTTTCAGTCTGCTGCAAGTCATGACTACAGTCACTAAGATACTGAAGTAAAGTATTCATTAAGTAGCTCATATGGTCTTATTAAATATTTATTGTGATCTTATGGTCTTATTTCCACAGCTGCGCAAGAACAGGAGTCGACGGTGAAGATCGGAAATAAACCGTACCGTCTGATCTGCCTACTCTGCCTCGTTATGTCCGCCCTCATCGTGACAGTGGCCGGTCTCTCGATCCATGGTGAGTGGAAAGGTCTCCGAGTGCAGTCAGACCGTAAATAAAGAGAGTGTAATATACTGAGATTTTAAAAACAGAACAGTGACATCAACATCCCCTTTACCGTAACACCAATGGAAGAAGGCAGCATACATGAGGTATAGGAAGCAAGGATCAGATGGGACTATTGAGGAACATAGGGCATCAAGAAAAAGAGATTAATAAGGGGCTGTGGACAGAAAGAAGGGAACAAGAGAAGGCCTTGGCGTGTAGGGTAGAGGGAAACCCCAAGGTTTTTAGAACCCCCAACCATTACCCAGGCAGTATCAACCCTGAACATAATACCAATCACTGACGCAATTACCCACACCTCACCCTGACACATGCAATCTCCTTAACGTGTTACCGACACCTAAATTCACAATGACACTGACATGGTACTCTCCGTGACACAGACACGCACCTTAGCGTGACCCTGTCACACCCACCGCGGCCATCGCATGTCTCTCACCGTGACACCGACATACCCCGCTCTGTGAGATCAGCCCAACTTGAACAGATATTCCAGCAACCGTGACACCACAAGGCCCCTCACTCGACATTTCCCACTCTTTGCAATCGGCACACCTCTCGCCGGGGCACAGAAACACCTATCACAGTGACACTGACACGTCCCTCACAGCAACTCGAACATGCCCCGCACGATACTGACGCTGACCCCCATTGTAACAATCAAAAAACCTTCAACGGGACATTGATATACCCCTTAGTGTGAAACACACACGTTCCTCAACGTGGCGCCGACGCCTCTCACTGTGCCACCAGCACATCCTTCACTGAGAGACCCTTCACCGTGACACTGACACAACACTATCTGTGACCCGTTCGGTAGCGTGACACTGACTCGCGTATCACTGTAAACGCTAAACATCCTTCACAATCTCTCTCAGTGTCACAGATTCGTCAGTCTAAGGTCACCTCCGAGCAAAACTACCAGCTCCTTCGGGAAGAGTGTCACGAGATGAACAGGACACAGCGCGAATATCGACTACAAGTCCATGAGTTAAACTCAACCCTTGAATCCAAGATATCGGAGAATTCCCACCTGGATCTCTCCCGGAGAACCTGTCTCAGGAATCTTTCTGCGCTCAACTCTAATCTGTCCGCTCTTAAACGAATGAACAGCGATCTCCGTCACCAGTTCACTGAGATCGAAAAAAAATACAGATCTATCAACGATCCCAAGGCTCAGATCTGTGAATTGTTGACCAGCAGAAAAGGTGAGGCATCATCCCCCTCTTTCACCCGCTCCTCATCACAGGACAGGCATGGAGAGAGGAAGCGTCACTCTGTACTCGACATCGGGGGTGTGAGAAGAGATAGTATGGAGGGTGATTCACTCTGTGTTTGACACGGTGAGTGTGTGATGGGGCTGCGTGGAGGAAGTTTCACTCTATCACTGAATCCAGGAGAGTGTGATGGGACGTTGTGGAGGTGGATTCACTCTGTGTCTGACCACGGGATTATGAGACGTAACATTACAGCTTCACTCTATGTCTTACTCCGGGAATGTCTGATGGCACAGTATGGATCCAGCTTCACTCTGTGTCTGACAGCGGGAATGCGTGTTAGGACACTGCCCAGAGAGATTCACCCCATGTCCGAGCCCTGAAATATGTTATGGCACAGTGGAAAGAGAGTTTAACTCTGAATCCGGGAGTGTGTGACGGGACGGTGCAGCGGGGGCTTCACTCTGTAGCTGAATCCGGAAGTGTGTGATGGGGTCGTGGAGAGAGACCTTAAGTCTGTGTCTGAATCCGCGAGTGAATGATGGAAAGTTGCAGAGGGTGTTCACTTTGCGTGTGATCCCGGAATGTGGGATGGGATCGTGGAGAGACAGCATCAGTCTGTGTCTGACTGCGCGGGTGTGTGATGGGACAGTGCAGAGGGACGTTCATTCTATGTGACACCGGATTGTGTGATTGGATGTTGTAGGGGGAGTCTAAACCCGTCAGTGTGCCATGGGAGGGTATGAGTGGCACTTCGCTTTGTGTGTCAACACAGGAGGGTATGATGGGATGGTTCAGAGAGACTCTCACTCTGTGACTCACCAGGAAGTGTGTGATGGGACGTAAGAATGGAGATTCACACTGTGTTAGACTCGGGAGTGTGTGTTGGGGTCCTGTGGAAGCAGCTTCCCTCTGTGTCTGACACTTTGCTCTGTGGCGGGTTGAGAAGCTGTAGAGGGAGAATCACTGTCCCTCCGACATTTGTCGTGTCGGTGAGGGAGTTTCTGTGTCTGAATCTATATTGTGTGATGGGGTCGTGGAGAGAGAGATTCACACTGTGTCTGATCAAGGCTGTGTGTGATTGGACTTTGTGGCGGGATCTAAGTTCTGTTCTCTGACTCAGGGTGTGTGTGATGGGACGGTGTGGAGGTGCTTCACTCTGTCTCTGACCCCGGGAATGTGTGATGGGACTGTGTGGAAGGAGATTCACTTTGTGTCTGACCCCGGGTGTGTGTGATGGGACGGTGTGGAGGGAGATTCACTCTATGTCTGACCCCGGGAGTGTGTGATGGGACGGTGTGGAGGGAGATTCACTCTGTGTCTGACCCCGGGAGTGCTTGACGGGACGGTGTGGAGGGAGATCCACTCTGTGTCTGACCCCGGGAGTGTGTGATGGAACTGTATGGAGGGATATTCACTCTGTGTCTTACCCCGGGAGTTTATAATGGGATTGTGTGGAGGGAGATACACTCTGTGTCTTACCCCGGGAGTTTATAATGGGATGGTGTGGAGGGAGATACACTCTGCGTCTATCCGTAAGAGCGTGTGATTTGACTGTGAGCAGCGTGCAGTCTGAACCCATGAGTGTGTGATGGTGCCGTGGAGCGAGAGAGAGCTTCGCTCTGTGTCTGATCCAGGGTGTGTGTGAGGGGACGGTGTGGAGGGAGATTCACTCTGTGTCTAAACCCGGGAGTGTGTGACGTGACGGTGTGGAGGGAGATTCACTCTGTGTCTGACCCCGGGAGTGTGTGATGGGACGGTGTGGAGGGAGATTCACTCTGTGTCTGACCCCGGGAGTGTGTGATGGGACGGTGTGGAGGGAGATTCACTCTCTGTCTGACCCCGGGAGTGTGTGATGGGATGGTGTGGAGGGAGATTCACTCTGTGTCTGACCCCGGGAATGTGTGATGGGACGGTGTGGAGGGAGATTCACTCTGTGTCTGACCCCGGGAGTGTGTGATGGGACGGTGTGGGGGGAGATTCACTCTGTGTCTGACCCCGGGAGTGTGTGATGGGACGGTGTGGAGGGAGATTCACTCAGTGTCTATCCGCGGGAGTGAGTGTTGGGACGGTATGGAGGCAACTTATATCTGTCCCTAACCTTGTGTGTGTATGATATGACGGTGTGAGGTGAAATTTACCCTGTGTCTCTCTGTGAGAGAGAGAGACGCAGTGTGTCTGATACCGGGAGTATCTGATGGGAGAGTGCAATGAGATGTTCAACTGTGTTCAGCCCCTGGGAGTATGATGGGGCTGTATGGATGGAGTGTCCCACCGCGCCTGACCTCTGTGGTCTGTGAAAGGACACTGTGGAAGGAGGTTCACTCTGTGACTGACACAGTGTGCGTGTGAGGGAATGCTCGGATTGAAAATCTGATCCTTGGAGAGTGTGATGGGACGGTGTGGAAGTGCACCACTCTATGTCTGAGAACGTGTTGTGTGTTGAAATGTTGTGGAGGGAGAATCACTCTTTGTCTGACCCCGGGATTTTGTGATGGGACGGTTTGGGGGCAGATTCACTCTGTGTCTGACCCCGGGAGTGTGTGATGGGACGGTGTGGAGGGAGATTCACTCTGTTTCTGACCCCGGGAGTGTGTGATGGGACGGTGTTGAGGGAGATTCACTCTGTGTCTAACCCCGGGAGTGTGTGACGGGACGGTGTGGGGGCAGATTCACTCTGTGTTTGACCCTGGGAGTGTGTGATGGGACGGTGTGGAGGGAGATTCACTCTGTGTCTGACCCCGGGAGTGTGTGATGGGACGGTGTGGAGGGAGATTCACTCATTGTCTGTCCGCGGGAGTGAGTGATGGGACAGTGTGGAGGTAGATTCACTCTGTGTCTGACCCCTGGAGTGTGTGATGGGACGTTGTTGTAGGAGGTTGATTTTATCTGAACCGAGCCGGTGCAATGTGTGTTTTGAAGGAAGATTCTGTGTTTTTTTATATTTTCCCCCGCATTTGAAGAACAAACGTGTCCACATGACTGGGATGGCAATGAAGGTCGGTGTTATTTCATATCCTCCTTGGAGAAATATTATGAAGAAGCGAAGGAACATTGTTCAAACTTTGGAGCAGAGCTCCTCGAAATAAACTCAAACAACGAAAAGGTATGTATTCGACCTGCATGCGTTTGTCCGGAGGTCGCAGGGCGCTACTATCCGGTCAGTCTGAGAAATCTCGTTTGTGTGGATGTGTGGCCCGGTTATTAACCAATCCCCCGAAATAACGAACAGTTCACCATTTGCAATTAAACGATTGGGCTTTATGACTCTTCATTTGACTAGAGGGTTAGTACAGAAAACAAAGAGAAAAAGGGCCCATTTTAACGAAACCGTCTAATGCGCTCCTTGGAGCTCACTGTTTTCCCGTCCGTCCGTTCTCCATCGATTTCCCCCGGGTCTGGTCGACTCCCGACCCCATTCCAAGTCCGCTCAGGCCTGCAGTCTACGATTACCCCGATCTGGCATCTTCTCTCCCCATCTTCTGCCGAACAAAAGCCCGCGAGTCCCCCGCTCTCGGGCTCACAGGAAAGAAAACCCCTCCCATCATGGGACGCCTCACATTCCAAAGCCCCATTATCTCTCGTCATAACACAAACACACTGCTGCTACAGAGAAACCATTACATTAGCAGTGAAACATTTCCCAGGGCGTTGCATGCACATTAATCGAAGGGATTTCATTTCACAGGAATTTGTTTCCACCACTATCGGCAAAGTATACAAAACTTACTGGATTGGAAAATGCGGAGACGGGTGAGGTTTGGACTGTTACAGGTCGGTGGTGTGGGAGGGACAAGGCCGCTGGAAGAGAGCCGGGCAGTGGGATACGATTGGAGACTGACAGTGCAGTGGGGAGAGAGTGGTACAGTGGGATTTGTCCGTTGACTGAAGCAGGGTTGTTTGGAGAGGGTGGGGCTGTGAGATTAATTTGGGAACTGACTCGGGATTGTAAGGGAAAGCGGTGTAGTGTGATTCATACGGGAATCGTACGGGCAATGACCTGGGGCTGTGAGAAGAGCTCGGTATCAGGGGGGTTAGTTTAGATGCTGGCAAGGGTCTGTGGAGAGAGGCGCAGATTAGTGGGATTAGTTTGGCGACGGTCTCCGGTTGTCTGCTGGAGCTGTTTTGTCTCTGTTGAAATTGTCTCACCCTCTTTGATAGGAATGTGGCCTCTTATCTTCTATACAAGATGGACTATGGATCGCCCAGCTGCAGTAGGTGCAACTCGTACAGTAACCGTTGCAACAGGAAACACGGATTCATCTGCGAAAAGTCTGCACATTTATTCACGGATATTCCTAAAAAGATCCAAGGTCTCTATCAATAGCCTGTCAGGCCGATTTCAATCAAGTTACTTCGCCCACTTCTCCCATTCAATCTACTCCATTCTCACTCCCCCATCCTTTCAACCCTTTCTGCACTCTCTTCCCCTCCCTCCTACCCCAGTCTCCTCCTCTACTCGCTTCCCCATTCTCCCCCACTACACACCCTCTCCCTATCTGGCCCAGAACACCCGCGCTATCCTCATTTACTCCCCTTATCTACTCCTCTTCTCTCTCCGCCCTTCTTCTCCCCAACACATTCCGCTTCTCCCCCTTTCTCTCCCCTCCGACCCCATTATCTGCCTCTCGTCTGTCGGTTCCCACCACAAACTCTCACCTCAATTCTGTGCACTCTGGCTCTCAGTTCCCAAAACCAGGGGAAAATGACTTTGCACCTTCACCTTATCCGTCTCCCTGCTGGCTTCCTACCTACGGTCCAAAGGTTTCTGACCCCGGGAGTGTGTGATGGGACGGGGTGGTGGGAGCTTCAATCTGTTCCTGACCCCGGGAGTGTGTGATGGGACGGTGTGGGGGGAGATTCACTCTGTCTCTGACCCTGGGAGTGTGTGATGGGACGGTGTGGGGGGAGATTCACTCTGTGTCAGACCCCAGGAGTGTGTGATGGGACGGTGTGGGGGGAGTTTCAATCTGTTCCTGACCCCGGGAGTGTGTGATGGGACGGTGTGGGGGGACATTCACTCTGTGTCAGACCCCAGGAGTGTGTGATGGGATGGTGTGGAGGGAGCTTCACTCTGTTCCTGACCCGGGGAGTGTGTGATGGGACGGTGTGGGAGGAGATTCCCTCTGTGCCTGACCCCGGGAGTGTGTGATGGGGCGGTATGGGGGGAGAATCACTCTGTGTCTGACCCCGGGAGTGTGTGATGGGACGGTGTGGAGGGAGATTCACTCTGTGTCTGACCCCGGGAGTGTGTGATGGGACGGTGTGGAGGGAGATTCACTCTGTGTCTGACCAAGGTAGTGTGTGATGGCATGGTGTGGAAGGAGATTCACTCTGTGTCTGACCCCAGGAGTGTGTGATGGGACGGCGCCGAGGGAGATTCACTCTGTGTCTGACCCCGGGAGTGTGTAATGGGACGGTGTGGAGGGAGATTCACTCTGTGTCTGACCGCGAGAGTGTGTGATGGGACGGTGCGGGGGGAGCTTCAATCTGTTCCTGACCCCGGGAGTGTGTGATGGGACGGTGTGGGGGGAGATTCACTCTGTGTCAGACCCCAGGAGTGTGTGATGGGATGGTGTGGAGGGAGCTTCACTCTATCCCTGACCCGGGGAGTGTGTGATGGGTCGGTGTGGAGGGAGATTCACTCTGTGTCTGACCCCGGGAGTGTGTGATGGGACGGTGTGGAGGGAGATTCACTCTGTGTCTGACCCCGGGAGTGTGTGATGGGACGGTGTGTAGGGAGATTCACTCTGTGTCTGACCCCGGGAGTGTGTGATGGGACGGTGTGGAGGGAGATTCACTCTGTGTCTGACCAAGGTAGTGTGTGATGGGATGGTGTGGAAGGAGATTCACTCTGTGTCTGACCCCAGGAGTGTGTGATGGGACGGCGCCGAGGGAGGTTCACTCTGTGTCTGACACCGGGAGTGTGTAATGGGACGGTGTGGAGGGAGATTCAGCCTGTGTCTGACCCCGGGAGTGTGTGAATGGACGGTGTGGAGGGAGATTCACTCTGTGTCTGACCAAGGTAGTGTGTGATGGGATGGTGTGGGGGGAGATTCACTCTGTCTCTGACCCTGGGAGTGTGTGATGGGACGGTGTGGGGGGAGATTCACTCTGTGTCAGACCCCAGGAGTGTGTGATGGGACGGTGTGGGGGGAGTTTCAATCTGTTCCTGACCCCGGGAGTGTGTGATGGGACGGTGTGGGGGGACATTCACTCTGTGTCAGACCCCAGGAGTGTGTGATGGGATGGTGTGGAGGGAGCTTCACTCTGTTCCTGACCCGGAGTGTGTGATGGGACGGTGTGGGAGGAGATTCCCTCTGTGCCTGACCCCGGGAGTGTGTGATGGGGCGGTATGGGGGGAGAATCACTCTGTGTCTGACCCCGGGAGTGTGTGATGGGACGGTGTGGAGGGAGATACACTCTGTGTCTGACCCCGGGAGTGTGTGATGGGACGGTGTGGAGGGAGATTCACTCTGTGTCTGAACAAGGTAGTGTGTGATGGCATGGTGTGGAAGGAGATTCACTCTGTGTCTGACCCCAGGAGTGTGTGATGGGACGGCGCCGAGGGAGATTCACTCTGTGTCTGACCCCGGGAGTGTGTAATGGGACGGTGTGGAGGGAGATTCACTCTGTGTCTGACCCCGAGAGTGTGTGATGGGACGGTGCGGGGGGAGCTTCAATCTGTTCCTGACCCCGGGAGTGTGTGATGGGACGGTGTGGGGGGAGATTCACTCTGTGTCAGACCCCAGGAGTGTGTGATGGGACGGTGTGGAGGGAGATTCACTCTGTGTCTGAACCCGGGAGTGTCTGATGGGTCGGTGTGGAGGGAGATTCACTCTGTTTCTGACCCCGGGAGTGTGTGATGGGACGGTGTGGAGGGAGATTCACTCTGTGTCTGACCCCGGGAGTGTGTGATGGGACGGTGTGGAGGGAGATTCACTCTGTGTTTGACCCCGGGAGTGTGTGATGGGATGGTGTGGAGGGAGATTCACTCTGTGTCTGACCAAGGTAGTGTGTGATGGGATGGTGTGGAAGGAGATTCACTCTGTGTCTGACCCCAGGAGTGTGTGATGGGACGGCGCCGAGGGAGATTCTCTCTGTGTCTGTCCCCGGGAGTGTGTAATAGCACGGTGTGGAGGGAGATTCACTCTGTGTCTGACCCCGGGAGTGTGTGATGGGACGGTGTGTGGGGAGCTTCAATCTGTTCCTGACCCCGGGAGTGTGTGATGGGACGGTGTGGGGGGGAGATTCACTCTGTGTCAGACCCCAGGAGTGTGTGATGGGATGGTGTGGAGGGAGCCTCACTCTATTCCTGACCCGGGGAGTGTGTGATGGGTCGGTGTGGAGGGCGATTCACTCTGTGTCTGACCCCGGGAGTGTGTGATGGGACGGTGTGGAGGGAGATTCACTCTGTGTCTGACCCCGGGAGTGTGTGATGGGACGGTGTGGAGGGAGATTCACTCTGTGTCTGACCCCGGGAGTGTGTGATGGGACGGTGTGGAGGGAGATTCACTCTGTGTCTGACCAAGGTAGTGTGTGATGGCATGGTGTGGAAGGAGATTCACTCTGTGTCTGACCCCAGGAGTGTGTGATGGGACGGCGCCGAGGGAGATTCACTCTGTGTCTGTCCCCGGGAGTGTGTAATGGGACGGTGTGGAGGGAGATTCACTCTGTGTCTGACCCCGAGAGTGTGTGATGGGACGGTGCGGGGGGAGCTTCAATCTGTTCCTGACCCCGGGAGTGTGTGATGGGACGGTGTGGGGGGAGATTCACTCTGTGTCAGACCCCAGGAGTGTGTGATGGGACGGTGTGGAGGGAGATTCACTCTGTGTCTGAACCCGGGAGTGTCTGATGGGTCGGTGTGGAGGGAGATTCACTCTGTTTCTGACCCCGGGAGTGTGTGATGGGACGGTGTGGAGGGAGATTCACTCTGTGTCTGACCCCGGGAGTGTGTGATGGGACGGTGTGGAGGGAGATTCACTCTGTGTCTGACCCCGGGAGTGTGTGATGGGATGGTGTGGAGGGAGATTCACTCTGTGTCTGACCAAGGTAGTGTGTGATGGGATGGTGTGGAAGGAGATTCTCTCTGTGTCTGTCCCCGGGAGTGTGTAATAGGACGGTGTGGAGGGAGATTCACTCTGTGTCTGACCCCGGGAGTGTGTGATGGCATGGTGTGGAAGGAGATTCACTCTGTGTCTGACCCCAGGAGTGTGTGATGGGACGGCGCCGAGGGAGATTCACTCTGTGTCTGACCCCGGGAGTGTGTAATGGGACGGTGTGGAGGGAGATTCACTCTGTGTCTGACCGCGAGAGTGTGTGATGGGACGGTGCGGGGGGAGCTTCAATCTGTTCCTGACCCCGGGAGTGTGTGATGGGACGGTGTGGGGGGAGATTCACTCTGTGTCAGACCCCAGGAGTGTGTGATGGGATGGTGTGGAGGGAGCTTCACTCTATCCCTGACCCGGGGAGTGTGTGATGGGTCGGTGTGGAGGGAGATTCACTCTGTGTCTGACCCCGGGAGTGTGTGATGGGACGGTGTGGAGGGAGATTCACTCTGTGTCTGACCCCGGGAGTGTGTGATGGGACGGTGTGTAGGGAGATTCACTCTGTGTCTGACCCCGGGAGTGTGTGATGGGACGGTGTGGAGGGAGATTCACTCTGTGTCTGACCAAGGTAGTGTGTGATGGGATGGTGTGGAAGGAGATTCACTCTGTGTCTGACCCCAGGAGTGTGTGATGGGACGGCGCCGAGGGAGGTTCACTCTGTGTCTGACACCGGGAGTGTGTAATGGGACGGTGTGGAGGGAGATTCAGCCTGTGTCTGACCCCGGGAGTGTGTGAATGGACGGTGTGGAGGGAGATTCACTCTGTGTCTGACCAAGGTAGTGTGTGATGGGATGGTGTGGAAGGAGATTCACTCTGTGTCTGACCCCAGGTGTGTGTGATGGGACGGTGTGGAGGGAGATTCACTCTGTGTCTGAACCCGGGAGTGTCTGATGGGTCGGTGTGGAGGGAGATTCACTCTGTTTCTGACCCCGGGAGTGTGTGATGGGACGGTGTGGTGGGAGCTTCAATCTGTTCCTGACCCCGGGAGTGTGTGATGGGACGGTGTGGTGGGAGATTCACTCTGTGTCTGACCCAGGGAGTGTGTGATGGGACGGTGTGGAGGGAGCTTCACTCTGTTCCTGACCCCGGGAGTGTGTGATGGGACGGTTTGGAGGGAGCTTCACTCTGTTCCTGACACCGGGAGTGTGTGATGGGACGGTGTGGGATGAGATTCACTCTGTCTCTGACCCTGGGAGTGTGTGATGGGACGGTGTGGGGGGAGATTCACTCTGTGTCAGACCCCAGGAGTGTGTGATGGGACGGTGTGGGGGGAGTTTCAATCTGTTCCTGACCCCGGGAGTGTGTGATGGGACGATGTGGGGGGACATTCACTCTGTGTCAGACCCCAGGAGTGTGTGATGGGATGGTGTGGAGGGAGCTTCACTCTGTTCCTGACCCGGAGTGTGTGATGGGACGGTGTGGGAAGAGATTCCCTCTGTGCCTGACCCCGGGAGTGTGTGATGGGGCGGTATGGGGGGAGAATCACTCTGTGTCTGACCCCGGGAGTGTGTGATGGGACGGTGTGGAGGGAGATTCACTCTGTGTCTGACCCCGGGAGTGTGTGATGGGACGGTGTGGAGGGAGATTCACTCTGTGTCTGACCAAGGTAGTGTGTGATGGCATGGTGTGGAAGGAGATTCACTCTGTGTCTGACCCCAGGAGTGTGTGATGGGACGGCGCCGAGGGAGATTCCCTCTGTGTCTGACCCCGGGAGTGTGTAATGGGACGGTGTGGAGGGAGATTCACTCTGTGTCTGACCCCGAGAGTGTGTGATGGGACGGTGCGGGGGGAGCTTCAATATGTTCCTGACCCCGGGAGTGTGTGATGGGACGGTGTGGGGGGAGATTCACTCTGTGTCAGACCCCAGGAGTGTGTGATGGGACGGTGTGGAGGGAGATTCACTCTGTGCCTGAACCCGGGAGTGTCTGATGGGTCGGTGTGGAGGGAGATTCGCTCTGTTTCTGACCCCGGGAGTGTGTGATGGGACGGTGTGGAGGGAGATTCACTCTGTGTCTGACCCCGGGAGTGTGTGATGGGACGGTGTGGAGGGAGATTCACTCTGTGTCTGACCCCGGGAGTGTGTGATGGGATGGTGTGGAGGGAGATTCACTCTGTGTCTGACCAAGGTAGTGTGTGATGGGATGGTGTGGAAGGAGATTCACTCTGTGTCTGACCCCAGGAGTGTGTGATGGGACGGCGCCGAGGGAGATTCTCTCTGTGTCTGTCCCCGGGAGTGTGTAATAGGACGGTGTGGAGGGAGATTCACTCTGTGTCTGACCCCGGGAGTGTGTGATGGGACGGTGTGTGGGGAGCTTCAATCTGTTCCTGACCCCGGGAGTGTGTGATGGGACGGTGTGGGGGGAGATTCACTCTGTGTCAGACCCCAGGAGTGTGTGATGGGATGGTGTGGAGGGAGCCTCACTCTATTCCTGACCCGGGGAGTGTGTGATGGGTCGGTGTGGAGGGCGATTCACTCTGTGTCTGACCCCGGGAGTGTGTGATGGGGCGGTATGGGGGGAGATTCATTCACTTTCTGACACCGGGACGGTGTGTTGGTACGGTTGGACGAAGATTCACTCGGTATCTGACCCCGGGAGTGTGTGATGCGTCGATGTGGAGGGAGATTCACTCTGTGTCTGACCCCGGGAGTGTCTGATGGGTCAGTGTGGAGGGAGATCCACTCGGTATCTGACCACGGGAGTGTGTGATGAGACGGTACGGGGAGAGATTCACTCTGTGCCTGACCCCGGGAATGTGTGTTCGGACGGTAAGCACAGAGATTCATTCTGTGCCTGACCCCGGGAATGTGTAATGCGACGGTACGGAGAAAGATTCACTCAGTGTCTGACCCCAGGAGTATGTGATGAGACGTTACGGAGGGAGATTCACTCTGTGCCTGACCTCGGTAGTGTGTGATGGGACGGTACGGACGGAGATTCACACTGTGTCTGAGCCCGGGAATGTGTGATGGGAGTGTGTGGAAGGAGTTTCGCTCTGTGCCAGACCCCGGGAAAGTGTGATGGAACCGTACGGAGGGAGTTTCACTCTGTGTCTGACCGCATGTGTGTGTAATGGGACGGTATGGACGGGGATTCTCTCTGTGTCTGACCCCGGGATTGTGTGACGGACGGTGTGGGGGGAGATTCACTCTGTGTCTGACCCCGGGAGTGTGTGATGGGACGGTGAGGAGAGATTCAGTCTGTGTCTGACCTCGGGGGTGTGTGATCGGACGGTGCGGAGGGAGATTCATTCTGTATCTGACCCCGGGAGAGTGTGATAGGGTCGGTGTGGGGGGAGATTCACACTGTGTCTGTGCCCGGGATGGTGTGATGGGACGGTACGGACGGAGATTCACACTGTGTCTGACCCCGGGAATGTGTGATAGGACGGCGTGGAGGGAGATTCACTCTGTTCCTGACCCCAGGAGTGTGGGAGTGTGTGATGGGACGGTACGGAGGGAGATTCACTCTGTGCCTGACCTCGGTAGTGTTTGATGGGACGGTACGGACGGAGATTCACTCTATGTCTGACCTCGGGAGTGTGTGATGGGACGGCGCGGAGGGAGATTCAATCTGTGTCTGACTCCGGGAGTGTGTGATGGGACGGTGCGGAGGGAGATTCACTCTGTGCCTGACCTCGGTAGTGTGTGATGGGACAGCGCGGAGGGAGATTCACTCTGTGCCTGACCTCGGTAGTGTGTGATGGGACGGTACGGACGGAGATTCACACTGTGTCTGACCCCGGGAATGTGTGATGGGAGGGTGTGGAAGGAGCTTCGCTCTGTGCCAGACCCCGGGAAAGTGTGATGGAACCGTACGGAGGGAGGTTCACTCTGTGTCTGACCGCGTGTGTGTGTAATGGGACGGTATTGCCGGGGATTCACTCTGTGTCTGATCCCGGGATTGTGTGACGGGACGTTGCGGAGGGAGATTCATTCTGTGCCCGACCGTGCTAGTGTGTGATGTTACGGTTGGAGGGAGATTCACTCTGTGTCTGACCCCGGTAGTGTGTGATGGGACGGTGTGGAGGGAGATTCACTCTGTGCCAGACCCCGGAAAAGTGTGATGGAACCGTACGGAGGGAGGTTCACTCTGTGTCTGACCCCGGGGGTGTGTGATGGGACGGTGTGGAGGGAGATTCACTCTGTGTCTATCCGCGGGAGTGAGTGTTGGGACGGTATGGAGGCAACTTATATCTGTCCCTAACCTTGTGTGTGTATGATATGACGGTGTGAGGTGAAATTTACCCTGTGTCTCTCTGTGAGAGAGAGAGACGCAGTGTGTCTGATACCGGGAGTATCTGATGGGAGAGTGCAATGCGATGTTCAACTGTGTTCAGCCCCTGGGAGTGTGATGAGTCTGTATGGATGGAGTCTCCCTCCGCGCCTGACCTCTGTTGTCTGTGAAAGGACACTGTGGAAGGAGCTTCACTCTGTGACTGACACAGTGTGCGTGTGAGGGACAGCTCGGAGTGAAAATCTGATCCTTGGAGAGTGTGATGGGACGATGTGGAGGTCTCTGTGTCTGAGAACGCGCTGTGTGTTGAAATGTTGTGGACGGAGAATCACTCTTTGTCTGACCCCGGCATTTTGTGATGAGACGGTGTGGAAGCAACTTTACTCTGTGTGTAATGCAACGTGTATTGGCTGAGACGGTGTTTTGGGATCTGTATTTGATTCTGGGAATGTGGTTGCCGAGAGTGTTTATGGAACTTCTCTGTATGTCTGTTTGATGGGAGAGGACGAGGGAGCGACACATTGTCTCTGACCCGGGCAGTCTGAGTGATTGGACAGTTCGCAGATAGCGCCAGTTTACGAGCGAACCGATTAATGCGTGATTGGGCGGTCTGCTGGAAGGTTCATTCTGTGTCTCACCCCGGAAGTTTGTGATGGGAAGTTTTAGTGGGAGCTTTACTCTGTGGCTGATCCTAATAGGTGTGAATGGAAGGTCTGCAGGGAGCTTCACTCTGTGTCTGAGCCCAAGTGTGTGTGATGGGACGGTGTGGAGGGAGATTCACTCTGTCTGGCTGCAGGTGTGCGTAATGGGACAATGTGAAAGCAGCGACACCTGCTGTATGAATCCGGGATGGGACGTTGTGGCGGGAGATTATTTCTGACGCCAGTTGCAGAGGGAGATTCACTGTTTTTCTTTATTTCTGATTTGCAGTGCGAACGTGTCCTCAGAGCTGGAATGAAAACGATGATTGGTGTTATTTTATATCCTCCTTAGAGAAATCTTATGATGAAGCGAGGGAACATTGTTCTATCTTCAATGCAAAGCTCTTCGAAATAAATTCCAACCAGGAAGAGGTATGTCACTCCCAGGGTCTAAAATAGATTGAGTCAGTTCACACCGTCCCATCACACACTCCCGGGGTCAGACACAGAGTGAATCTCCCTTAACACCGTCCCATCACACACTCCCGGGGTCAGACACAGAGTGAATCTCCCTCCACACCGTCCCATCACACATTCCCGGGGTCAGACACAGAGTGAATCTCCCTCCACACCGTCCCATCACACACTCCCGGGGTCAGACACGGAGTGAATCTCCCTCCACACCGTCCCATCACACACTCCCGGGGTCAGACACAGAGTGAATCTCCCTTAACACCGTCCCATCGCACACTCCCGGGGTCAGACACAGAGTGAATCTCCCTCCACACCGTCCCATCACACACTCCCGAGGTCAGACACAGAGTGAATCTCCCTCCACACCGTCCCATCACACACTCCCGGGGTCAGACACAGACTGAATCTCCATCCATACCGTCCCATCACACACTCCCGTGGTCAGACACAGAGGGAATCTCGCAGTCCAATGTCCCATCACACACTCCCGGGGTCAGACACAGAGTGAATCTCCGTCCACACCGTCCCATCACACACTCCCGGGGTCAGACACAGAGTGAATCTCCCTCCACACCGTCCCATCACACACTCCCGGGGTCAGACACAGAGTGAATCTCCCTCCACACCGTCCCATCACACACTCCCGGGGTCAGACTCAGAATGAATCTCCCTCCACACCGTCCCATCACACACTCCCGGGGTCAGACACAGAATGAATCTCGCTCCACACCGTCCCATCACACACTCCCGGGGTCAGACTCAGAATGAATCTCCCTCCACACCGTCCCATCACACACTCCCGGGGTCAGACACAGAATGAATCTCCCTCCACCCCATCCCATCACACACTCCCGGGGTCAGACACAGAATGAATCTCCCTCCACACCGTCCCATCACACACTCCCGGTGACAGACACAGAGTGAATCTCCCTCCACACCGTCCCATCACACACTCCCGGTGACAGACACAGAGAGAAACTCCCACTAAAACCAAAATCGGAATCACGTTTATTATCACCGGCATGTGACGTTTTTTTTTAAAACTTAGCAGCTGCAGTTCAATGCAATACGTATTATAGAAGCGAGAGAAAAGAAATAAGAAATAAAATAAAACATAATAAAAATAAACAAGTAAATCAATCACGAATATTGAATAGATGATTTAAAATGTGGAAAAAATATAGGTACATTATAAAAAATATGATAGTGTCCAAAGCTTTAAAATCCATTCCGGAATCGGCTGGCAGAAGGGAAGAAGCTGTTCCTAAATCACTGAGAGTGTGCCTTTAGGCGTCTGTACCTCCTGCCCGACGGTTACAGTGGGAAAGAGGCATACACTGTCATGGTCCGGTCTGCGAAACCCTCATTCCGATTCACGGTCCGGTCCAAGTTCCTTATTCTCGTTTTTTCCATTTTCCCCAGTTTCTGTTGAGGCAGCTGAATCTCGTTTGCGCTGGTTTCCTAAATAGCTTCAGGATTCAGCCTCTGGTGGCTGGATTGTTCTTGTCCAAACACCCTGTCTGTGTCCCTTCCCTTCACCTTCCTCCTGTAGCCTTGCCTCGCCCCGCCTGGAGCCTTGCCGTCCCTCGCATGGAGCCTTGACTTGCCTCGCCTGGAGCCTTGCCTGGAGTCTTGCCTCGCCTCGCCTGGAGTCTTGCCTTGCCTCGCCTCTCCTGGAGCCTTGCTTCGCCTGGAGCCTTGCCTCGCTTATCCTGGAGCCTTGCCTTGCCTCGCCTGGAGCCTTGCCTCGCCTCTCCTGGAGCCTTGTCTTGACTCGCCTGGAGCCTTGCCTTGCCTTGCCTCGCCTATCCTGGAGCCGAGCCTTGCCTCGCCTGGAGCCTTGCCTCGCCTCGCCTGGAGCCTTGCCTTGACTAGCCTGGACCCTTGCCTCGCCTCGCCTGGAGCCTTGCCTCGCCTCGCCTGGAGCCTTGCCTCGCCTCGCCTGGAGCCTTGATTGACTCGCCTGGAGCCTTGTCTTGCCTCGCATGGAGCCTTGCCTTGCCCCGCCTGGAGCCTTGCCTCGCCCCGCCGGGTGCCTTGCCTCTTCTCGCCTCGCCTCGCCTTGACTCGTCTTGCCTCACCCAGCCTCGCCTGGAGCTTTGCCTTACCTCGCCAAGAGCCTTGCCTTGCCTACCCTCCACTGGAACCTTGCCTTGCCTGGAGCCTTGCCTTGCCTTGCCTCGCCTGGAGCCTTGCCTTGCCTGGAGCCTTGCCTTGCCTAGCCTCTCCTGGACCATTGCCTTGCCTTGCCCCGCCTGCTGCCTTGCCTCTTCTCGCCTCGCCTCGCCTTGACTCGTCTTGCCTCACCCAGCCTCGCCTGGAGCTTTGCCTCGCCTGTAACCCTTGCCTTCATTGCTGTCAAATTCTATCAGCGGAACTGGATAAGGAACTGTCTTTCGTTGTTTGAACTGTCTCTGTGTCCACGCCTTCGCTAGGAATGTCCTACCGTTTGCCGCTACCTACTGCTGGGAACTGTGTCCACGCCTTCGCTAGGTAGGTCCGGCCGTTTGCCGCTAACTTGTGTTGGAAACCGCCTCGTCCTATTCTGCATTCTGTGTAATGAGGCCCGGCTCTACGTCCTGTACCCAAGGAGGGGTCCCGGCTCTGTGATCCATTTTCCTGTCTCTCATTCGACCAAGGATCTGCGTTCCTGTCTCGTCCTCGACCAAGCCAAGGATTCGTTGTCTCCTCCAGTCCTAGCCACGTCCAAGAACCTTGTTCTGTCTAAGCCACGGCTTTGTGTTCTCGTCTCTTCCTTATGCCTCGCCGAGCTAAGGACTACCTTGCCCAGCCCGGTGCTGGGGTTCCATCGTCCTGTGCTGCGGTTCCCTTGTCCTGTCCAGGAGTCTCACGTTCAGTCCTGTTGCCTCTTGTCTGAGCCTAGTTCTGGAGTCCGAGTCCAATTCAAGACCAGGGTTCGGGGTCCTTTTCCAGTCTCTGGCTCGGAGTACAAACTCTTAGTTTCCAGTTCCATGTCCTGATTCCACTATCCTAGTCTAGTCCCTCGCCCAGGCCCGAAATCCTAGTCTCGTCCAGGACCTGTGAAATGTCCAGCGTCCTTTCTTCCCCACTTTCCTTGCTTCCTTCTTAGGCCTAGTCCTGTTCCTGGTAATTCAGTGTCAGTGCCTTGTATTTGGGCCCGCTCCCAGCGCCCCATTACAACATACCCTGTGTGCTGGAGGTCTTTAATAATGGCCGTTGCCTTTCTGAGACTACGCTCCCTGAAGATGTCCTGGGTAATTTGTAGGCTAGTGCCCAAGATGAACCTGACTAGATTTACAACCTTCTGCAGCATCTTTTGGTCCTGTGCAGTAGCCCCTCCATACCGGACAGTGATGCAACCTGTCAGAATGCTCTCCACGGTACAATTTTAGACGTTTTTGATTCTGACAGAATGAAGTTCCTCCACAGCGTCCCGTCACACATTCCCGGGGTCAGACACTGTGTGACTGCATCTGTATCCCATCTCTTCACGTTTCCCCATGGTCAGACATGGAGAGATGCTGAATATAACCCTTAGGGCGATACTACCCGGTCAAACTGAGAAATCTCGATTGTGTGGATGTGTGGACCGGTTACAAATCAATCCCACGAAAAAACGAGCAGTTCACCATTTGCAATTAAACGATTGGGCTTTATGATTCTTCATTTGACTACAGGGTTAGTACAGAAAACAAAGAGAAAAGGGGCCCATTTTTACGAATCAGTCTACTGCGCCACTTGGAGCTCACTGTTTTCCCGTCCGTCCGTTCTCCATCGATTTCCCCCGGGCGTGGTCGGCTCCTGTCCCCATTCCCAGTCCGCTAAGGCCTGCAGTCTGTGATTCCCCCGTTCTCTCTCTAACTTCTGCTGAACAATAACCCGCAAAACCTTCGCTCTCGGGCTCACAGGAATGAAAACCCCTCCCATCATGGGACACCTCACGTTCTAAAGCCCCCGTTATCACTCGTCATAACACAAACACACTGCTGCTGCAGAGAAACCATTACATTAGCAGTGAAACATTTCCCAGGGCGTTGCATGCACGTTAATCGAAGGCATTTAATTTCACAGGCATTTGTTTCCAACACTATCGGCAAAGTACACAGAACTTACTGGATTGGAAAATGCAGAGACGGGTGAGGTTTGGACTGTTACAGGTCGGTGGTGTGGGAGGGACACGAGGCCGTGGGGAGACAGTCGGGCAGTGGAATTATTTTGGAGTCTGACACGAGGCCATGGGGCAGTGGGATAGGTTTGGGGTCTGGCAGAGCGCCGTGGAGAGAGAGAGTGGGACTGTGGGATTAGTTTGTTGACCGATGCAGGGTTGTCGAGAGAGGGCAGGGAACTGGGATTAATTTGGGAACTGACTCGGGATTGTAAGGGAAAGAGGTGTAGTGGGATTCGTACGGCCAAGGGCCTGGGGCTGTGAGGAGAGCGCGGTATCATGGGATTAGTTTAGAGGCTGATAAGGGGCTGTGGATAGGGCAAAGATTAGTGGGATTAGTTTGGCGAAGGTCTCCGGTTGTCTGCTGGATCTGTTTTGTCTCTTGAAATTGTCTCACCCTCTTTGATAGGAATGTGGCCTCCAATCTTCTGTACAAGATGAACTATGGATCGCCCAGCTGCTTTAAGTGCGGCTCGTACAGTCGGAGTTACAGTTGCAACAGTAAATACAGATTCATCTGCGTGAAGTCGGCACATTTATACCCGGATATTACTGAAGAAATCCAAGGACTCTGTCAACAGCCTGTCGGGTCGACTTCAATCAAGTGACTACACCCCAGTTCTCCCCATTCAATCTACCCCACTCCCAAACGCGCATCCTTGCATCCCACCCCACCCTCCCTTCCCCTCCCTCCTACCCTAGATTCCTCTTCTACTGTCATCCCCATTCTCCCACAATACTCTCCGTCTCCACACCTCGACCAATTTTCTCCCCTCCCGGCCACGAACTCCCCCGATCCCACAACTTACTCCCCCTTTCTACTCCTCTTTCTCCCCTTCTCACCAATTAATTCCGCTTCTCCGCATTTCTCTTTCCTTCCCCCGACTGCATTATCAGCCTCTCCGCTCTTTGTTCCCTCCACACTCTCTCACCTCAATTCTGTGCACTCTGGCTGTCAATTCCCCAACCCAGGCGGAAAAGACTGTGCACATTCACCCTATCTGTGCCTCTCCTGGCTTCATACCCTCGCTCCAAGGAATGTAGACACATCGGTTCTGCTTGCCTTCTCTCCGTATCGTAGACCCTCGGGACCCGGCAACAGCCTCGTAAATCTCCCTCTGCACTCTTTCCAGCTCAGCAGCATATTTCGTACAGGGGGGGTGGGGGGGTCAGAAGTGAACACCACCCTCCAAACGCGGCCTCACCGACGCTTTGTACAACTTCAACGTGACCTCGGTATGGTGCAAAAATGTAAAATTAACGTAAATTGGGAAAATTAATAAATATCGCAAAAAAGGTGAATACCGAGAGAGTGTTCAGGGAGCGTTCTCAAACTGATGGCGGAGGGGAAGCATCTGCGTGTAAATTGTTGTGTTTACAGGCGCCTGTACCACCTCCCCGATGGTACCGATGAGCACAGGGCATTTCCCGGCGGGAGGGGTCCTCGCTGATGGATGAGGTCTTCCCGAGGCATTCCTTTTTGAACATGCCCTCGATGGAGGGGAGGGTTGTGCCAGTGATGGGGTTGGCTGAGCCTAGAACCCTCTGCAGCCTCTGGCGACCCTCTGCGTTGCAGCCTCCACACCAGGCGGCGATGCGACAAGTCAGAACGCTCTCTACAGTCCATCCTGAGAAATTCGCGAGTCTTCAATGATAGACCAAATTTCTCAAACTCCAAACTCTGTAATCCCTTCTGTAACGAGAGATATAAAGATGGTGGTGAAGGGAAGTGCCGAGTAGAGTGTAGAATACACTCTGGCTCAGACTCGAAATAAACAAGACGACAGCGAAGAAATTCAAAAGGTAAAATCAGAAACAGTCGTAGTAGAAATGGATCTCCTACGGTTGAGCACTGAGTGCTCAGCGCGAGGCCTTCGCCGGCAGACATTCCATGTAGCAATGTGGCAGACAATAATCGGCAGCCTGAGCCTTAAAGGGAAGGTGACAGCTCACCACACTCCGGGGAATAGGAGTGCCGAAACATAGATGTCTGCCGCTGTTCAGTGGGGAAGTTCTTCGTGTTTGAATGAATGTGTTAGCTCTACCGGGATGGATTCAACATTCTGTTCCAAGTAATTTATATCGGCTCTTACTATCGCCCTGATCCCATCCTTAATTAAGAGCGCTGCACCACCTCCTTGAACTTCCTGCTTATCTTTCGGTATTCCTTGATATCCTTGGATATCGAATTCCCAATCCTCTCCACCCTGCAACCACGTCTCTGTAATGGCTACTAAATCATTCCCCTTTGTACGATTTGTTCTGGCGGTTCACCGACAAAACAAAAAACTACGGGTATTCAGATAAAGTGCTTTTACACACATTGTGCTTTTAAAATCATGTCATCTTTCTCTCTTTACACTTGAAGTTTCTTCACTTCACTTCACTCCACTCTTACTTTTCTCTTTTTCTTTTACCTTTCATGTTTCTATCACAATGGAATAAAGGGAATTACAGAAGCATGAGAGAGGAGCTTGCCCAGGTGGATTGGAGGAGGTTACTGGGCGCGATCACGGCAGAGCAGAGTTGGGTGGAGTTTCTGGGAATAGTTCACAAGGCGCAGGATAGATATACCCCACAGATAGAGAAGTTCTCATATGGCACGGATGACGTGGCTGACGTGGGAAGTTAAGGACTGCATTAAAGACAGGGGAAGACATGTAGGGCAGCAAATGTGAACGGGAAGTTGGATGAAGGAGACTTTCGAAATAAACGGCCTTAACTCAGTGGCTGCGAAAATATCCGTGTCTATTTTTAAGGATAAGGTTTGGGGTGCTCTGAAAGGAATGATCAAATTCTCCCTACCAGTGGGACGGAGAACAGCCAGAGGTCGCGGTACATATTGGTAACACTGATATAGGTAGGGTAAATAATAGGATGCGGTGGATGCTAAAATCGTGGCTGAGGGATTGGAACAGGGGACAGAGATCATTGTGTGATTTCTGGATCATTGGAACCTCTTTTGGGGCAGGTGTGACCTGTACAAAAAGAACGGTTTGGATCTTAATCCCAAGGGGATAAATATCCTGCTGGTGAGGTTTGTTAAGGCTACTGGTGAGAGTTTAAATTAGAATGGTTAAGGGATGGCAACCTAACAGAAGAGACTGGGGAAGAGGAAGTTGGCTCACGAATAGAGAGAGCTTATAGTTAGTGCGAGCGAGAGGAAAGGCATGTGATAGGGATGGGTCTTGCACAGACCGAAGGCTGGAGATGTACCTATTTTAATGCAAGGAGTGTTGTGAACAAAGTGGGGAGTTCAGAGCGTGGATCAGTACTTGGAGATATGATATGGTGGTCTTGACAGAGACATGTATGGCTCAGGGACAGGAACGTTTACTTCAAGTGCCGGGTTTTAGATGTTTCCGAAAGGACAGGGAGGGAGGCAATCGAGGGGGGGGGGGGGGCGTGGCACTGTTGATCAGAGATAGTGTCACGGCTGTAGAAAAGGTGGATATCATGGAGGGATTGTCTACGGATCCTCTGTGGCTAGAGGTTAGGAACAGGAAGGGGTCAATAAATTTACTGGATGGATTTTACAGGCCGCCGAATAGTATCAGGGACATCGTGGAGCGGAGAGCGAAACACATCCTGGAAAGGTGTAATAATAACAGAGATTTCGTAGATATCGATTGTTATCTCCCTCGAGTGAGGGGTTTAGCTGGGGTGGTGTTTGTTATGTGAGTTCAGCAAGACTTCTTGACACAATAAATAGTTAAGACTACAGGAGGAGAGGTTGACCTTGATTTTGCATAGGGCAATGATCCGCTGCAAACAGTTTTGCATCCTATCAATATCCTGCTATAAGCTCTGACAGCCCTCCTCACTATCCACAACAGCTTCAACCTTAGTGTCATCAGCAAACTTACCAACCCATCTCTCCACTTCCTCATCCAGGTCATTTATACAATTCACGCAGAGTAAGGGTCCCAGAACAGATCCCTAAGGCACAACACTGGTCACCGACCTCCATGAAGAATATGACCCGTCTACAAACACTATTTCCCTTCTGTGGGCAAGCCAGTTCTGGATCCACAAAGCAATGTTTCTTTGGATTGCCTCCATACTTACTCAATAAGCCTTGCATAGGGTACGTTATCAAATGCCTTGCTGAAATCAGTGCGCACAAATTATACTGTTCTTTCTTCATCAGTGTGCTTAGTCAATACTCAAAAATACATTAGGCTCGTAAGGCAGAACCTGTCGTTGACAAGGCCATGCTGGCTGTTCCTAATCATGTTATTTCTCTCCAAATGTTCATCAATCCTGACTCTCCGGATCTTCTCCATCAACTTGCGAACCAGTAAATTAAGACTCACTGGCCTATAATTTCCTGGTCTATCACTGGTCTCTCTTTCTTGAATAAGGGAAAATACGCGCAATTCTCCAATCCTCCGGAATCTCTCACGTCCTCATTGATGATGCAAAGATCTTCGACAAAGGCTCAGCAATCTCCTCCCTCGCCTCCCACAGTAGCCTACGGTACATCGGACCAGGTCCCGGCGACTTATCTGGTTCTCCTAATATCCTTCTTAACCTCCAGGCCGAAAGGAAGGAGCGTAAGAAGCATATTAGGAGAGACAGATGGGGCCAGGAGAAGCCCTTGGCGGGCAGGATTAAGGAAAACCCCAATGAATTCTACAAGTATGTGAAGATCAAGAGGATAAACCGTGAGAGAATTGGACCTATCAAGTGTGACAGTGGGAAAATGTGTATGGAACCGGAGGAAATAGTAGTGGTACTTACTGAATCCTTTGCTTAAGTGTTCACTATGGGAAAGGATCTTGGTGATAGTACTGATGACTTGCAGCAGACGGAAAAGCTTGCCCATGCAGATATTAAGAAACCGGATGTGCTGGAGGTTTTGGACACAAAGGTCGGAGGTGTTGTCGATAGAGTGGAGGGCTGTCAGAGATTACAGCGGGAAATCCATAGGATGCAAAACTGGGCTGAGAAGTGGCAGATGGATCTCAATCCAGATCGAGTTCAAAACGGATAAGTGTGAAATGGTTCATTTTGGTAAGTCAAATACCATTGCCGAACATAGTATTAATGATAACACTCCTGATGGATTTGTGGTTCAGGAGGATCTTGGGGTTCGATTCCACAGGACGCTCAAAGCATCTGCGCATGTGAACTCCCTGGTTAATTAGGCATACGGTGTATTGCCCTTTATCAATCGTGGATTTGCATGTAGGGGACGAGAGCTAATGTTGCAGCGAGATAGGAAACAGGCCGGACCCCACCTGGAGTATTCTGCTCAGTTCTGGTCTCCTCACTACAGGAAGGATGTGGAAACCATAGAAAAGGTGCAGAGGAGATTTACAGGGATGTTGCCTGGATTGGGGAGTATGCCTTGTGAAAGCAGTTTGAGCGGACTCGGCCTTTTCTCCTTAGAGCGACGGAGGATCTAGTGTGACTTGATGGAGGTGTGCAAGATAATGAGAGGCTATGATAGTGTAGATAGTGTGTGCCTTTTTCCCAGGGCTGAAATGGCTGCCACAAGAGGGCACAGTTTTATGGTGCTGGGGAGTAGGAACAGATGGATGTCAGGGATAACTTTCTTACTCAAGAAGTGGTGAGTGCGTGGAATGAGCTGCCGGCAAGGAGGTGGAGGTGGATACGATAGGGCCTTTTAAGGGACATTTGTATAGGTACATTGAGCTTAGTAAAATAGAGGGCTGTGGGTAACGCTAGTAATTTCTAAGGTCGGGGCATGTTCGGGAAACTTTGTGCGCGTGGGACCGATATTGTGCTGCAGGGTTTCTTTGTCTCTATGTTTTTATATACTGCATTGCACCGGAAATGTTATGACCGATCTGCACGGACTGTGGTTCCACGATGAGGAAGTCAAACATTATTTTGCAGAGGGAGATACAACGGCCCAGGGTTTGGAGCTTGTTGATTAGAACTGAGGAAATGACTGTGCTGAACGCTGAGCTGTGGCCAATAAAACGCAGCTTGACATAAGCATTGCTATTCTCAAGATGGTCCAAGGCCCCGTACAGAGCAAGTGAAATTGTGTAGGTATCAGTGCCATGGATAGGACGTATGAGGAGGGAGTACAGGGAGTTAGGTTCTAAGTTAAAGGGCAGGATGTCCGGGGTAGTGATCTCAGAATTGCTGCCCGTGCCGCGTGATAGTGAGCCCAGAACCAGGAAAACTGTACAGTTTACAGTTATGGGCTCGAATTAGTTGCAGAGGGATGGGAGCCCGATTGCCAGAACAGTTCATGGAGAATTTGTGGAGGCAAATGGTAGTAAGACCTCAGGCAATGTACGGAATCATTCATTGAGCTCAGTGCAACTGGTGTTCAGACCTGCACGCATTTCAATACAAAAGAATTGTAGGAAAGGCCGATAATAGTGCTGACGCTGAAGTAATTGGTTTAAAAACAGAGGCATTGTGAACTGAGGAGAGGTTGATGACCAGGGCAAATTGCAGTCTATCGGCTGCGCTCTGAATTGAAAGGTGGACAAACTCGAAAAGAATAAAAGAGAGAGAGAAAAAAGAAAAGGCTGAATATAGTACTGAATGTGTGGATTTTGAATGTGCGGGGTACCTAAAACATAAATCTGAACTTGCAGCACAGTTGCCGATTGGCATGTCTGATATTGCAGGCATCACTGAATCATGGCTGAAAGACTGTAGCTGGGAACTTAATGCCCAAGGATACACATTCTGTCGAAGGCACAGCCGGGAATGCAGAGCTCTGTTATTAAAAACGGAATCAAGTCGTAAGAAAGAGATGACATCCAAGCAACAGACACAAAATGCTGGAAGAACTCAGCAGGCCGGGCAGCATCTATGGGAAAGAATACAGACGACGTTTCGGGCCGACTCTTTTCAGCAGTGACCTAGGGTCGCTAGGTGTTGCATCATTGAGGGTAGGGAAATGGAAATACTCGGTTAAAATCATCTGGTCAGAATTGTATAAAAAATGGAAATGGAAGAGTAGCCGAGGCTGACACTAACAGGGACTTAGGAGTCCTTGTGCAGGATTCACTAAAGGTTATTTTGCATGTTCAAGCTGTGATCAGGAAGTTCTCGGACGCTTGTCTTGTAAAGGCTGCGAGGAGACCGGAGACGGTTTAAAGGAGTTCAACGAAGCTTATTCCTGGATTAAATGTCTTGTCATGTGAAGAGCGTATGTCGGCTCTGGGACGGTAATGAATGAAATTCAGAAGAATGAGGGGTGACCTCATTGAAACCTCTCGAATAGTGAAAAGCCCTGCGAGAGTGAACGTGGAAAGGATTTGGCCTGTACTGGGAGAGTCAAAGACCAGGGTAGATATGTGCCACAGAATGAGAAGTTCTCATATGGCAGGGGCAATCAATCGTGCCTGACGTGGTAAATTGAGGACGGCATTAAAGCCAAGGGAATACATGTAGGGCAGCAAATGTGAATGGGAAGTTGGATGAAGGAGACTTTCAAACAAACAACGGCCTTAACTCAGTAGCTGCGAAATGTCCGTGTCTATTTTTAAGGATAAGGGTTGGGGTCCTTTGAAAAGAATGATGAAATTATTCCTACAGCGGGACGGAGAACAGCCAGAGGTCGTGGTACACATTGGTACCAATGATATAGGTAGGATAAATAATAGAATGACATGGAGGATAAAAATGTGGCTGAGGGGTTGGAACAGGGGGCAGAGATTCAGATTTCTGGATCTTTGGGACCTCTTTTGGGGCAGGTGTGACCTGTACAAACAGGACACTTTGCAACTGAATCCCAGGGGGATTAATATCCTAGCGAGGAGGGTTGTTAAGGCTACTGGGGAGAGTTTAAATTAGAATAGTTGGTGGGGGGGAAACCGAACAGAAGAGACTGGGGATGTGGATTTGGCTTACAAATAGAGAAAACGTAGTCAGTGCGAGAGGGAGGATAGGCAGGTGATAGAACCATAGAACCATAGACACTACAGCACAGTACAGGCCCTTCAGCCTTCCATGTCATGCCGACCCATGTAATCCTTAAAAAAAGGTACTAAACCCACACTACCCCATAACCTTACTTTTTTCTTTCATCCATGTGTCTCTCCAAGAGGCTCTTAAATACCCCTAATATTTAGCCTCCAACACCATCCCTGGAAAGTCATTCCAGGCACTCACAACTCTCTGTGTAACAAAACTTACCCCTGATGTTGTCTCCCCTAAACTTCCCTCCCTTAATTTTGTACATATATAAATATATATAAGAATAGATAGAGAAGGGGCGCTCTCAGACCGAAGGCTTGAGATGTATCTATTTTAATGCAAGGAGTGTTATGAACAAAGCGGATGAGCTTAGAGCGTGTATCATAACTCGGTGATATGATGTGGTGGACATTACAGTGACTTGGATGGCTCAGGGACAGGAATGGTTACTTCACGTGCCGGGTGTTAGATGTTTCCGAAAGGAAAGGGAGTGAGACAATCGAGGTGGTGGCGTGACACTGTTGATCAGAGATAGTGTCACGGCTGTAGAAAAGATGGATGTCATGGAGGGATTGTCTACGGATGCAGTGTGTGGAGGTAAGGAACAGGAAGGGGTCAATAAATTTACTGGATGTATTTTACAGGCCGCCGAATAGTATCAGGGACATCGTGGAGCGGAGAGCGAAACACATCCTGGAAAGGTGTGATAATAACAGAGATGTTGTGTGGGAGATTTCGTCGATATCGATTGTCATCCCCTCCAGTGAGGGGTTTAACTGGGGTGGAGTTTGTTATGAGAGTTCAGCAAGATTTTTTGACACAATAAGGAGGTAAGCCTACAAGGGGAGAGGCTGCACTTGATTTTGCATTGGGCAATGTCCCGCTGCAAACAGTTTGCATCCTGTCAATATCCCGCTTTAACCTCTGACAGCCACCCTCACTATCCCCAACACCTCCAACCTTAGTGTCAACAGCAAACTTACTAACCCAACCCTCCACTTCCTCCTCCAGGTCATTTATAAAATTCTCGTAGAGTAAGGGTCCCAGAAGAGATCCCTGAGGCACACCACTGGTCAACGACCTCCATGCAGAATATGACCCGTCTTCAAACACTCTTACCCTCCTGTAGGCAACCCAGTTCTGGATCGACAAAGCAATGTCTCTATGGATACCGTGCCTCCTTACTATCTCAATAAGTCTTGCAAGGGTTACCTTAAAAAAAGCCTTGCTGAAATCAATATACACAAAATCTACTGTTCCTCCTTTATCAGTGTGTTTAGTCACATCCTCAAAAATACATTAGGCTCGTAAGGCAGAACCTGTCGTTGACATTCCTAATCATGTTATTTCTCTCCAAATGTTCATCAATCCTAACTCTCCGGATCTTCTCCATCAACTTGCGAACCAGTAAAGTAAGACTCACTGGTCTATAATTTCCTGGGCTATCTCTACTCCCTTTCTTGAATAAGGGGAAATATGCGCAATTCTCCAATCCTCCGGAATCTCTCACGTCCTCATTGATGATGCAAAGATCTTCGACAAAGGCTCAGCAATCTCCTCCCTCGCCTCCCACTGTACCTTGCCGAGCATCCCACCGGGTCCCGGCGACTTATCTAGCTCTCCTAATGTCCTTCTTAACCTCCAGGCTGACAGGGAGGAGCTTAAGAAGGATATTAGGAGAGCCAGATTGGGCCAGGAGAAGTCCCTTGGCGGGCAGGATTAAGGAAGACCCCAATGCATTCTACAAGTATGTGAAGATGAAGAGGATAAGCCGTGAGAGTATAAGACCTATCAAGTGTGACAGTGTGAAAATGTGTATGGAACCGGAGGACGGGTTTGCTTTAGTGTTCACTATGGAAAAGGATCTTGGTGATAGTACTGATGACATGCAGCAGACTGAAAAGCTTGACCATGCAGATATTAAGAAACCGGATGTGCTGGAGCTTTTGGACACAAAGGTCGGAGGTGTTGTGGAAAGAGTCGAGGACTGTCAGAGATTACAGCGGGAAATCCATAGGATGCAAAACTGGGCTGAGAAGTGGCAGATGGATCTCAATCCAGATCGAGTTCAAAACGGATGTGTGAAATGGTTCATTTTGGTAGGTCAAATATCATTGCCGAATATAGTATTAATGGTAACACTCCTGGTGGAGTGATGGTTCAGGAGGATCTTGGGTTTCGAGTCCACAGCTGTAATGGCTGACACAAGAGGACACAGGTTTAAGGTGCTGCGGACGAGGTACAGAGGGGATGCCAGTTGTAAGTTTTCACTATGAGAGTGGTGAGTGCGTGGAATGGGCTGCCGGCGACGGTGGTGGAGGCGGATACGATAGGGTCTTTTAATGGACTTTTGTATGGGTACATGGAGCTTAGTAAAATAGAGGGCTATGGGTAATCCTAGTAATTTCTAAGGTCGGGACAGTTTTGGGAGAGCTTTGTGACAAGGGACCAATATTGTGCAGCAGGGTTTCTTAGATTCTATGTTTCTATATACTGCATTGGATCGGAAATGTTATGACAGATCTGCGCGGACTGTGGTTTCACGTTGAGAAAGTCAAACATTATTTTGCAGAGGGAGATGCAACGGCCCAGGGTTTGGAGCTTGTTGATTAGAACTGAAGAAATGACTGTGCTGAACGCTGAGCTGTTGACAATAAACCGCAAATTAACTTAAGTATTGCTATTGTCCAGATGGCCTGAGGCTCAGTGCAGAGCAAATGAAATTGTGTAGGTATCAGTGCCATGGATAGGACGTATGAGGAGGGATACAGGGAGTTAGGTTCTGAGTTAAAGGGCAGGATGTCCGGGATAGTGATCTCAGGATTGCTGCTCGTGCAGCGCGCTAGTGAGCCCAGAAACAGGAAAACTGTACAGTTGACAGTTATCGGTTCGAACCAGTTGCTGAGGGATGGGAGCCGGATTGCCAGAACAGTTTGTGGAGAATTTCCGCAGGCAGATTGTCGTAAGGCCTCAGGCGATGTTCGGAATCATATGATTGAGCTCAGTGCAACTCCTGTCCTGAACTGCATACATTTCAATGCAAAAGAATTGTAGGAAAGGCCGATAATAGTTCTGACGATGAAGTAACTGGTTTTAAACCAGAGGCAATGTGAACTGAGGAGAGGTTGATGACCAGGGCAAATTTCAGCTTATCGGCTGCGCTCTGAAATAAAAGGTGCAAAAACTCGAAAAGAATAAAAGAGAGAGAGAAAGAAGAAAAGGCTGAATATAATACTGAATGAGTGGATTTTGAATGTGCTCGGTAACCAAAACACAAAGCTGATCTTGCAGCACAGTTGCAGATTGGCAGGTCTGATGTTGCGGGCATCACTGAATCATGGCTGAAAGACTGTAGCTGGGAACTTAATGCCCAAGGATACACATTCTGTCGAAGCCACAGCCGGGAGTGTAGAGAGGGCGTCTGAGCTCTGTTGGTAAAAACTGAATCAAGTTGTAAGAAAGAGATGACAGCCAAGCAACAGAGACAAAATGCTGGAAGAACTCAGCAGGCCGGGCAGCATCTGTGGGAATGAATACAAACGACGTTTCGGGCCGAGTCCTTTCAGCAGTGACCTAGGGTCGGATGGTGTTGCATCATTGAGGGTAGGGATACGGAAATGCTCGGTTAAAATCATCTGGTCAGAATTGTATAAAAAATGGAAATGGAAGTTAGCCGAGGCTGACACGGACAGTGACTTAGGAGCCCTTGTGCAGGATTCACTAAAGGTTATTTGCATGTTCAAGCTGTGATCTGGAAGTTCTGGGCCGCTTGTCTTGTAAAGGCTGCCAGGAGACCGGAGAGGGTTTAGAGGAGGTTGATGACAATTCTTCCGGGATTGAAAGGCCTGTCATATGAAGAGCTTATGATGGCTCTATGCCGGTATTGAATGGATATTGACCTCATTGAAACCTCTGGAATGGTGAAAAGCCTTGCTACGGTGGATGTGGAAAGGATTTGCCCTGTACTGGGAGAGTCAAAGACCAGAAAAAACAGCCTCAGGAGTGAGGGAGACCATCTAACCTGTAATCATTCCTGTTAACCGCCTTTGAACCTTCTCCAATGTCCTCGATAAGGGTCCAGAAACCGCACACAAAGCTCCGAATGCGGCCTCGCTAGTCTCAACATTACATCCTTATTTATAAATTCCACACCTCCCGAAATGAATGCTACCATCACAGTGAGTACAGGCTCAGAGCCATGAAATGTTCCCCATGTGAGAAGACATTCAATCCCGGAGTCATTCCTGTGAACCGCCTCTGAACCTTCTCCAATGTGAGCTCATCCGCTCCTCGATAAGGGTCCAGAAACCGCCCACAACGCTCCGAATGCGGCTCAGCAGTGCCTTATAATTCTGATCATTACATACTTATTTACATATTAGAGACCGCCCGAAATGAATCTTCACATCACATTTACCTTCTTCAACACTGACTCAACCTGAATGTTAACCTTAGAGGAATCTTGCACGAGGTCTCCCAAATCCCTTTGTATCAAAGATAGTTCAATTTTCACTCCATTTCACTCATCATCGGGGATTGACACCTGATAGATGTTCTGACGTTGTGCGCAAACAAAGATCATAGGGTGTCTAGTCTCCCCACCCCTCCCTTTCACCACTGACCATCACCATGATCACCTACTCCTCTGCCGTATACATCCACTCCACAATCCCCTACACCGACTTCCCGTCACCGACAACCCCTTCCTACCTCACAATACTCCCTGTCTCCGCCTCACCCTCCTTCCCCTGAACTCCTCCAAAATCATTAACCTCTCTGCTCCACTGCACACTCCTCACTCTTTCCCAAACTCCCCGACACAACTCTCTGTTTGCGTGTACAGCTCCATCACCAACAGCCCTCCACATCCCCGACCCCAACCCAAGCCCCTCCTCTACAGATCTCCCTCTCTCTGTTCACCGGGATTTGTGAGGAGGATGCGGGTGAGTGGACACCACGTTTTACTCCCTTTTCCAACGGGCAGTGGTCCCTCGGTTCTGAGCCTCTCCACAGTTCTGTGTGGATCGTCCTATCATGCGGTTCCTGTCCTGTGTGCAAGTCACCACTTCCTACCAATTTCTATCCCCTTCCTTCCTCTTCCGGATACAACACCGCGGCTCTCAGACACACACACACACACACACACACACACACACACACACACACACACACACACACACACACACACATACACACACACACACACACACGCAGTCTCGTCTTCTGGAACGGCTGGAGGTAGGGTGGTGGTGGGGAAGGGGGGATGGTGAAAGGGACGAAGGAGCGTGTGAGGGGTGAGGATGAGAGTGAGGGACACTAAACAGGAGGGGGATGTGTTGAGCGAAGCAGGTTAGCGAAGGAAGAGATAGGGAAGAGGGAAAATAAATGTATGAGGGAGGGTGTGGAATGTGTGGAGGGAAGAGGCACGGAAAGAAAGGAGGGGCAGTTGGTGAAAGAGAGTCAGGGCTTAGAATGGGGAATGGTAATGCTGAATAATCCATATCAGTTGGCACAGCACACACGATATTCGAGACTACAGGAACGCTGGAGTGCTGGCGTTTGCTGATGGGAGAGTTGGAGATGGAGAGACTTTATCCCCTCCTTTCAAAATTCGGTAATTTTCTATGAGATCCCCATGCAATCTTCTAAATTGCAGTAGGTGCAGGCCCAAAGCTCCCAGACCCTCCTCATATGTTAACCCCTTCATTCCCGGATTCGTCCTCGTCAACGTTCTCTGGAGTCGCTCTAAATACAACACATCCTTTATGTTGCCCAGATCTGCTGACAGATTCCATTTGAATTTAATACCGAAGAGGGTGAGATTCTCGAGTCCCTATGAGATAGCTTTTTGGAGCAGCTCGTTGTTTGAGGCCACACGGGTGTCAGCTATTCCGGATTGCGTGCTGTGCAATGAGCCAGATTTTATTAGCGAGTTTAAGGTAAAAGACGCCTCAGGAGAGTGATCATAGTATGGTCGAATTCACCCCGAATTTGAGAAGCAGAAGCTAAAATTAGAGAACCTGCAAAGGAGGTTCGTGAAAATGAATCGAGGTATTAATAGTTTGTCATGTGAAGAGCTTTTGATGGCTCAGGGTCTGTATCCACTGGAATTCAGAAGAGGTTACATTGCCTCTCCCGCCATCTGAAATATCCTATGCACATTCTCTCTAAAAAGTCCTTTAGCTTTCGATAAGTTCCAACGCAGTCACCCTTTATTCTTCTGTATTCCGGTGAGTGCCGACCTGGAGGCAGAAAACGCTCCTCATCTGACAGCACTTTCAATCCCGGAATCACTCTCATGACCCCCCTTTGAACCCTCTGCATCGTAAGTGCATTCTTCATTAAATTAGCGGCCCCAAGTCACTGACAACGTTCCAAATGAGTCTTCATCAGTGCCCTATAAAGCCTTAAGATTGTATTCTTTCTTTAATAGTCCTTTCGCTATGAATGCAAACATCCCGTTCTCCTTCCTCAGCTTGCAGGTTAACCCTTACCAGGATTCCCAATGGGATGTTTTTTAACATTCTGTCCATTTAGAAAACAGACGAGGCTTTCACCAAAGCGTATGACTGTACACTGCCCCACACTGTTTTCCACCTGTCTCTTGTTTGCCCATTCTCCTAATCTGTCTGAGTCCTTCTACAGCCTCTGTGTTTCCTCAACACTACCTGTAGATCGGTAACGTTACGACTGATCAGCGCTGACTCTGGTTTCCCAATCTGGACGTCAGTTCACTGGTTGCGAATGGACGTAGGCTGGACCCGTAGTTGGAGCCTGTTGACTGCAACAGAGGAAATGGTTGAGCTAAACGCTAAGATGTTGTCGATATAACGTAGCCTGACGCAGCTGTTGCTCTTGCTCAGATGGCCCAAGACCAAGCGGAGAGCAAGTCACATTGTACCCGCTGCAGACCAATTGTGCAGAAAGACAAATTGCAGCGGGTCAATGACCCGTTTCACTCCTCCGTTACCCCCCGGATACAGATCCCTCGGTTATGAGCCTCTCCACAGTTCTGCGTGGATAAGCCAGCCAAGTCGTTCCAAGTCATTTCCTGCCGTGTGAGCAATCTCACCACACCGCCCTGCCTGGACCTCGCCTCCCCTTCCTTCCTCTTCCCTCCACAACACAGCGGCTCTCAGACAACCAGACACACAGTCTCAGAGACAGACGCACAGTTCAGGACTACCGGAATTGTGAAAGGTAGGGAGGTCGTGGGGAAGGAGGGAATGGTGAAGGGGAGAGAAGTACCGGGAGACGCGCGAGGGTGGAATTCAGGGAGACGACAAAAGGAAAGGGGTGGTGGAGGGCTGGCGTGTCAGGGGAGTAGGGAGAACGAAAAGTTGAGCTGGGAGAGAAGTGGGAGTGTGGGAGGCCGCATAGGGAATCATCCGATAAAGGATGGAAGGAGATGGGGTGAATGGAAGTCAGGATGGGTAATGGGGAAATGTTAATACTGAATAATGCACATCAGGTCCACACCACACACAACATCCCAGACCGAATTCGACACTACAGGAACAGCGGAGTGCAGGAACAGAGAATGTTGAGGGGAGAGTGGGTGATGGAGGTTTTGGGCTCTGTTTCTGTTTCGAGTAGCGTCTGATGCGGTAGTGCGGGTGGAAGGGGGAAGCACAGTACATCTGAACGGGGAGTGTGGAGGCAGCTACACTCTAACTCTGACCCATGGGTGTGTGATGAGACGGTGTGGAGGGAGCTTTACTCTGTGTCTGACACTTGGAGTGTGCGATAGGACAGTGTGATGGAAGCTTCACTCTTTGTCTGACTCCGAAAAAAGAGTGATGTATCGTGTTCGGGGAGCGTCACTCAGTGTCTGATTCCCGGAGTGTGTGATGGGATGGTATGGAGGGACCTTGTCTCTCAGACCGACTGACGGAGTCATAGACTCATATACCCTTGGCACTGGAGCGGCCTCCAATCAGAGATCGGGAGCGGGAAAATGTGAGCATAAACAGCAGCGCCTCGTGTTTGTTTCAACAACAGCCAAACGGGGAGAGAGTGATAGGGAAGACATATAGAAAAGTGTTTACACCCAATATGTAGGATACACGAAGCTGGGTGACAGAGAGGAAAGTGAAAGGGGTTAAACAGCCAGATCCAGTGCAGAGACCTCTAGTGGCCAACCTGCTCAATAACAGGGAAACAAAAAAGAGGTACTGTTGACGAGAACAGGATTTTTCGGTTGTATGCGGACTTGATAAGCACAAGTATATAGATAAGAAGAGAGAGCCGGTTGAACAAGCTTATGTATGTGCAGGTGAGGCTAAAATTATAAAGAACATTCAGTAAAAGAAGTGGCTAAAGAGTTGGGCTTGGAGCGAGGTCTTGAGATTTGTGTATCACTGGGCTCTCTTCCACGGAAGGTGCGACCTCTACAGACGAGACGGTTTCATTTCATTTCAATTCAATTCAGTGCAAGTTTCATTGTAATTCAATCACACAGGAATGCAATGTATACAGCCAGGACCAATCTGCAACACTCAACACCAACAGTCACACAGGGCACAAAGCACACATAATATGTATCAAATAGAAAGATAGAAAGCATATTTAGGATATCTGTAAAATACACGTATGCATTACGTGCACACAAACACAGACACACACACACACACACACACACACACACACACACACACACACACACACACACACACACACACACACACACACACACAAACACACACACACAGAGTTATGCAGCTTGAAGCCCCTGGACACATTGAATGCCACCGTAATCTACAATTGAACTGATATACCAGGGGTAAGGTTTCGCTATTAAATGGGCCCCACCTTGGTCTTCTCTTACATTTCGTCTCCAATGAGCAACTCTGTCAGTTTACACCTGATCCGGATTGGAACTGATATACCAGGGGTAAGGTTTCGCTATTAAAAGGGGGGAATGGTTGTATAAACGAGAGTTGCAGGGGGATGTAAAGAAGAACACTATTGCAGATAGTTGAGTGGGTGTTGGTACAGACATTGTTGAGACGTCAGACGAAGTCATGAAGCAAAAGTTGAGCCTGCGAGGGCTCATGTTCTGAGCTGCGTACGTTTCAATGCAGGAAGTATTGTTCGACGGGCAGATGCGCTCAGGGCACGGGTCAATAAGCCTGACACTGTAGATATTAGTGAAAATTGATTTCAAATGAGGCAGTACCGTTTGCTCAAAATACCAGTTTCCGCTGTTTTAGTCGTGCTAATTTGAGAATATTTCAAGAGCGAGGGGCGGATTTACATGTCAGTGATGATATCAGGGCGTGCTCAGTCAGCTCAGATTGAAGAACTTGTCTTAGTGAGGCTTCATGTTCGGAACTGAAGAATAAGAACGGTATGAACTCGTTCATGGGGCTACATTATCGACCACCGAACAGTCCTGTGGATTCAGAGGAACAGATCTGTAGAGAGTTCGCAGACTCTTGTAAGAAACATAACATGTTGTGATAACATGTGATTAATATTTTGGAAATCAGGTCATCTTTTATTCGCGTAGCTATTCACAGCAACAGAAATTTTGACCAGGGGTCCCCCAAACTTATGCATGGCACTGTATATTTTGGCAGCAGCATTCAGACATATAAAAGAAACATTCAGTTGAACAGATGGGTAAGGCGTTGGGTCGGAACGAAGGCTTCAGATATGCGTATCATTGGTCACTCTTCGACGGAAGGTGCTAGCTCTATAAACCAGTCGGTTTCATTTCATTTCAATACAATTCAAATCAAGCTTAATGGTAATTCCATCATACATGAATATCCATGAATACAGCCAGGACCAAGCTGCAAAACACAAAACCAGCAGTCACACACAGCCCCCCCACACACACACATACACAACACCCCCACCCACCCACACACACAACACCACACACACACACACACACACACACAACACCCCCACCCACACACACACACACACACACACACACACAACACACCCACCCACACACACACACACACGTCCACACGTTCGTATAGATGCATCTATGCAGCTACTTGAGGCCCAGGGTGCTTTGTGTGCTACCGAAATCCACATTCGAGCGCAACAGAGATTGTCTCCTGCTGAACCAACACTAGGGGGCGGCAGAGACTCCGGCCTGCAGGCCGCGCCACAGCGACGCGTGGTGTTCGGATCCTTCATTTCCTCTGGCATGAGCCAGGCTTTCAGTTTACACCTGAACTGGAATGGAACTAACATCCCAACAGGAAGGTTTGCCATTAAAATGGGGAGTGGTGAGGTTTAATCTGAAGTTGCAGGGGGATGGAAACCAGAATATCATTTCATACAGTGGAGTGGTTTAGCGAGAAAGTCTGAAAGAAAAAGGTTGAGACTGCTGGGACTCAGGTTCTGAGCTGTGTACATCTCAGCGCTCGAGAGGCAGTTAAGCTCATTTTAGTCATCCGTGAGAAATGATTGCGGGAGGGGAGGTCCATAAGCTTAGTATTCCAGTTTACCTCTGTTTTAGTTGTACTGATGCGGAAATACTTCGAGGCTCCGGGGCTGCTTTACCAGACAGAGAAAATTTATCGGCGGTGCTCAGTTAGGACAGACTGAAGAACTCGTCTTGGTGAGGATATATGGGTGGATCTGAGGAATAAGAGAGGTATACTCATTTTTGGGGCTACGTTATCTATCACCTAACAGTCCTGGTGTTCAGAGGAATAAATCTATAGCCAGATCGCAGGCTGTTACAAGAAACATAAGGTTGTGACCTTGGATGATATTGACATTCTTGGCATTGGCTGTGAGCCTCATACTGTGAAAGAAACAGTGGGATATTTTGTCAAATGTTTTCCAGAAAGTTGCCTTAATCAGTTCGTATAACGTCCCAACGAGAAAGTGCATTACTTGATCGCCCCCTTTAGAATGGGACAAGACAGGGAACAGAAGTTTGTGCAGGGGGCCACTTTGCATCGAATGATTATAGTGCGATTAGATACAAGGTAATTAAGGAAAAGGATATCTATGACCCTGGGGTTTAGTCTCTAAGTTAGACAAAGGCCAACTGTATTGGGGTCAGGAATGATCTGGCAAGTGTGGATTCGGCCAGGTTGTTTCCTGACAAAGTTGTACTTGGTGCGTTGGAGATCAAGCGTTGTTTAACCTCAGTGCAGAAGGGAAGGGCCAATACCGGGAACAGTGGGAAACTTTGAAGGAGATTGTCAGTCTCCAAGATTGGGGTGCCGAGGAGACGACGGACAAATTAGATAGGGATTGGGACTGGGATTGACGTTTCCGAGTTCACTAATTGACTTCGGGTCGCCCCGATACAGGAACAGTATGGGGTTCTTTGGAGAGATACAGATGGGGTTTACGGAGACGTATTCAGGAACAGAGAACAAAATCTATAAGCAGAGCGCGGAATTTTTTGGTTTCTTTTCTCTGGAGCGGGGCGGTCTGAGGGAACAGCTGACAGTTGTTTACGTCATTACGAGAGACACAGATAGAGCAGACAATAGGTATTTTTAGCCCTAGGATGGAAATGTCTAATCGCAGAGGGCGCGTATCAAGATGAATGTGGGTAAATTCAAGAGATATGCGTTTGGCAAGATACTGTTGTCACAGAGAGTGGATTGTGATTGGAGCGTGCTGCCAGCGCTGGTGGTGGAGGGAGATTCATAGAGGCGTGTAAGAGGATCTTTAACAGGGACGTGGGTGTGCAGGGAATTGAGGGGGACTGATGTTGTGTCGGCAGAAGGGATTCAGTTGACAACACACACAAAATGCTGGTAGAACACAGCAGACTATGCAGCATCTATAGGGAGAAGCGATGTCGACGTTTCGGGCCGAGACCCTTCGTCAGGACTAACGGAAAGGAAAGATAGTAAGAGATTTGAAAGTAGTGGGGGGAGGGGGAAATGCGAAATGATAGGAGTAGACTGGAGGGGGTGGGATGAAGCTAAGAGCCGGGAAGGTGATTAGCGAAAGTGATACAGAGCTGGAGAAGGGAAAGGATCATGGGACGGGAGGCCTCAGGAGAAAGAAAGGGGGGGGGAGGAGCACAAGAGGGAGATGGAAAACAGGCAAACAAAAAATTAGTATGTCAGGGATGGGGTAAGAAGGGGAGGAGGGGCATTAACGGAAGTTAGAGAAGTCAATGTTCATGCCATCAGGTTGGAGGCTACCCAGCCGGTATATAAGGTGTTGTTCCTCCAACCTGAGTTTGGATTCATTTTGGCAATAGAGGAGGCCATGGATCGACATATCAGACTGGGAATGGGACGTGGAATTAAAATGTGTGGCCACTAGGATATCCTGCTTTTTTCTGGCGGAACGAGCGTAGGTGTTCCACTAAACGGTCTCCGAGTCTGCGTCGGGTCTCGCCAATATATAAAAGGCCACACCGGAAGCACCGGACGCAGTTTACCACACCAGCCGACTCACAGGTGAAGTGGCGCCTCACCTGGAAGGACTGTCTGGGGCCCTGAATGGTGGTGAGGGAGGAAGTCTAAGGGCAGGTGTAGCACTTGTTCCGTTTACAAGGATAAGTGCCAGGAGGGAGATCGGTGGGAAGGAATGGGGGGACGAGTGGACAAGGGATTCGCGTAGGGAGCGATCCCTGAGGAAAGCAGAAAGAGGGGGGAAGGGAAAAATGTGTTTGGTAGTGGGATCCCGTTGAAGGTGGCGGAAGTTACGGAGAATTATATGTTGGGCCTGGAGGCTGGTGGGGTGGTAGGTAAGGACAAGGGGAACCCTATCCCGAGTGGGGTGGCGGTTGGATGGGGTGAGTGCAGATGTGCGGGAAATGGGAGAGATGCGTTTGAGAGCAGAGTTGATGGTGGACGAAGGGAAGCCCCTTTGCTTAAAAAAGGAAGACATCTCCTTCGTCCTGGAAAGAAAAGCCTCATCCTGAGAGCAGATGCGGCGGAGACGGAGGAATTGTGAGAAGGGGATAGCCCTTTTGCAAGAGACAGGGTGGGAAGAGGAATAGTCCAGGTAGCTGTGAGAGACTGTAGGCTTATAGTAGATATCAGTAGATAGGCCGTCTCCAGAGATGGAGACAGAAAGATCAAGAAAGGGAGGGAGGTGTCGGAAGTGGACCAGGTAAATTTGAGGGCAAGGTGAAAGTTGGAGGCAAACTTAATGAAGTAGACTAGCTCAGCATGTGTGCAAGGGGCAGCGCCAATGCAGTCGTCCATGTAGCGAAGGAAAAGAGGGGGATGGATACCGGTGTAGAGTTGGAACATGGACTGTTCCACAAAGCCAACGAAAAGGCAGGCATAACTGGGACCCATACGGGTGCCCATGGCTACACCCTTGGTTGGGGTGAAGTGGGAGGAGCCAAAGGAGAAATTATCGAGAGTAAGAACTAATTCAGCTGGACGGAGGAGAGTGGTGGAGTGTGTCAGCGATTTTTGATGATGTACTGTACCTTCTGGAGGCATCGACTATGAAAGGGATCTTGGACAGAAGGTAGAGAGACCCCAATAACCTTCTCTTCTCCACTAACCACCCTCTGCAAGGCATTTTTGTCGGCAGCACTGCAGCTGGAGTACCAGGTTGTGATGCAAAAGGTCAGCACACTCTCAACCACGCCTCTGTAGAATGTAGTTAAGTTGTTAGTGGGGAGTGATGCTTGTTTAAGCTTCCTCAGAAAGTGCAATCTCTGCTGGGCCCGTTTCACAATCCCAGTGGTGTTCCTGGACCAGGTGAGATTGTCCGAGATCTGCACCCCAAGGAAGCTGATGTTTTCCGCTCTCTGCACTGTGGAGCCGCTGATGCTGAGGGGTGTGTGCTCAGGCTGAGACCGTCTGAAATCGACGATCATCTCCTTTGTTTTGGTTACATTAAGCATCAAGTTGTTGTCACTGTACCAGCTCTCTAGGTGTTTGACCTCCTCCCTGTACATTGTTTCATCATTTTTGCTGATGAGCCCCACCACCGTGGTATCATCAGCAAATTTAATGATCAGGTTCTCATTGAATCTGACTGCACAGTCATGTGTTAGCAGTGTAAACAGCAATGGGCTAAGCACACAGCATTGTGGGGATCCAGTGCTCAGTGTGATGGAGTCAGAGATGTTCCTGCCAACACGAACTGACTGTGGTCTCAGCGCCGGGTATGTTCGTGTTGCTGTGAGGTACGTGCCGGTGTCATTGTGATAGGTGAATCTGTGCCCCGGCGAGATGTGTACCGGAACACACTGAACTGTATCTCGACGTCACGACGAGAGAAATGGCAGACTGTGGGGTCTGGTAGTGTCACGGTGGGTGGAGTATCTGTGTAATGTGTGGGTGCTGGTCTCATTGAGAGGGGTGTGTCTGTGCCACCGTAACAGACAAGTCATGACCACGGCGTGTGTGAGATTGTCACGCTGAGGTGTGTGTCGGTGTGATGGAGAGGACTTTGTCGGTGTCATTGTGAATTTATGTGTCGGTATCACGGTAAGGGGTTTTCCTGTGTCAGGGTGAGGTGTGGGTAATTGCCTCAAAGTGGATTCAAAGTGGAGTTTAACTCATGGACTGGTAGTCGACATTGGCGTTGGGTCCTGTTCATCTCCTGATTTTCTACCCAAAGGAGTTTGTAGTTTCGGTCAGAGATGATCTGAGATGGTGAAGGATGTTTGGCGTTTATAGTGTGTCAGCATCACGCTACTGAGCGGGTCACGGAGAGTGGTGTGTCAGTGTGGAGGGTGCGGTGGCACTGTGAGGGGCGTCGGCACCACCGTGAGGTACGTGTCGGGAGACGCTGCGGGGTATATCATTTTACCAGCGAGGTTTTCTTGGTGATACGGTGAGCGCTGCGTCAATATGGTGGTGATAGTTGATTCCCTGTCACACTTAAGTTGGTGTTTCAGTGAGAGTCGTGTAGCTGTCATTGTTATAGGTGTTTCTGTGTCTATGTGAGAGGTGTACCGGGTCAAATCACGGTGTATCTCTATGTCACGGTGAGAGATATGTCGGGGTCACAGTGCAAGGTTTGACGGTGTTGCAGTGAGAGACTCGTCGGTGTCATAGTGCCCGGTGTATTGGTGTGACATTAGCAAAAATGTCTATGTCACGGTGAAGGGGGTGTATGTGTCATGGGAAAGGACCTGTTGTGTTCACGGTGGATGTGTCGGTTTCACAGTAAGTGTAGTGTTGTTGTGACGGTGACGACTGAGTGGGTGACGCTCTGAGGGGCTTGTCGGTGTCACGATAAGGGATGTGTTTTTGTGATGGTGAGGGATATGTCGGTGTCACGGTGAGGGATGTGTCTTTGTGATGGTGAGGGATATGTCGGTGTTTTGTTGGAGTGGCTTTTGTTGTAATGATAAGAGATGAGTCTGGTTCAAAGAGATGGACGTGTCTGTGTCACTGTGAGGGATGTGTCCACGTCACAGTGCGTCACCTGTCGGTGCCACGGCGAGAGGCGTGTCAGTGTTACAGTGAATCGTTATTATATTAGGTTGTGTGTTGATATCAGGTTGAGGGATATGTCGGTATCATGTTGAGGGATGTGTTGGTGGGGGTTGTGTCGATGTCACCGTGAAAGATGAGTCGTGGTCATGCTGAGAGACCCGACAGTACAACAGTGAGGGTTGTGTTGATATCACCGTAAAGGGTGTTTCTGGGAAATGTTGGGAATGTGTCGCTGTTACAGTGGCCATTTTTATTCTCTGCGGTTTGGTCTTTCCGACCGGTGTGAAACTCACCATGAATCCTCCAGCAGATACCCGTGACAATGAGGGTCGCTGTTAAAACGCAGATTAGCCATATGCTTGGGTCTGATCGGTTTCTCCTTGCAGGTCTTGCACCGGCCAAACCGCCTGTGAAAAAAAAAATCGTTCCTTGTTTTTGTCAATCCATCGTCATATTCCATGATCTACCCCTCCCCTATTCTTCCCATCCTCTGAGATCAAATTACAATCTTTCGCTCATGCAGAACAGTGAGTGTAAATCACAGAACAGAACAGGCCCCTTGGCCAGAAATATTTGCTTTACCAATTATATTTCATAGCAAATTCGTCTTTACAGACACAAAGTTCATCTCCCTCCAAAACGTGCTTATCCACGTGTTTGTCAAAGAGCCTGTAAAACACCCGTATCAATTTGCCTCCACCGCCACCCCTGACATCACATTCCAGTCACCCTCGCTCTCTGTGTAAACAAAATCTTGCCCCGCACCGCTCCTGAAAAGATACTCCCTCTCCCCTTCCACTCCGTGGTATTAGACATTTCTCTCTGGGGGAGAAATGCCCCGGTTGCCTGGTCTATCTCTGTCTCTCGTCATGATAGAGACCTGTATCAACTCTCCCCTCAGCTTCAGAAACATGAAATACATAAGAAGTTATCTGTCCTTTGTGCCGTGTGTGACCTTTAGTTTTGTGTTTGGCACCTTTGTCCTGCAGTAACGCAGATTCGTTTGTCTGTATTCATGGGTATTCATGTATGGTTGAATTACAATGCAACTTGTATTGAATTGAAACCGTCTCTTCTGTACCGGTTGCAACTTCTTTGGAAGGGAACCCAAAGAAACAAATATCCGAAGCCCCTTTCACTACAGCTCGCCTCATCTTCCCACCCTGCTTCCATTCTGACTCACAGAGACATGCTCAGTGCCAAAGACCTGACCGGTGAGAATTTCCTCACAGGTCTTACCGGGAATCGTTGCTTTTTCATCTGTACTCGCCCACCCGTGTGAGTGACATTCACCTGGCTCCTACTCTCTGCTTGGAGACGACGAAACCATGTGTCTGCCTGAATCAAACACGGAGGGACGCTCACCACATACCATCCTATTTACCCTCCCGAAGTCAGACACAGAGAGAGTGACTCCCTCCACAATGATCCATGACACATTTCCTTGATAAGGCATGGAGTACAGCTCTTTTCTAATTGTCCTATCACTCACTCCCGGGTCAGAAACAGAGAGAAGCCCACTCTTCCCCATCCCAAATCACACTCCCGGTGTCAGAGAAGAAATGAAGATCCCTGCACACTGTCTCATCACACAAAACGGGAGTTAGACATCGAGTGAAACTGCGAACACACTGTCACATCACACACTGCCGGGGTTCAGCCACTAAGGGAAGCTCCATCCACACCATCTCATATCACGCTCTTGGATTCAGATAGTTTCTGAAGCTCCCCTCCCTGGGCTCAATCGAGGCACGCAATTGCTACGGGAGTCAGAGACAGATCTAAGCTCCCTTCCTCGCCTCTGACAAATCCCCATTCCTTCGGCGTCCCAGTCGTCTCGGATTTGTGTCTATGTCACAGATTGTGTGTGTGTGTGTGTGTGTGTGTGTGTGTGTGTGTGTGTGTGTGTGTGTGTGTGTGTGTGTGTGTGTGTGTGTGTGTGTGTGTGTGTGTGTGTGTCTGTGTGTGTGTGTGTGTGTGTGTGTGAACCGATGAGTCGTGCACGGCAGAGGACGGAATGGGAGGAATACAGGTCTATAACTCGATCAAAGCGGTGTCACGGGTAGACAGGATCGTAAAGAAAGCTTTTGAGACATTGGCTTCATAAATCAAATTTCTGAGTACAGGAGATGAGATGTTACGTTGAAATCGTCTACGACATCGGTGAGACCTAATTTGGAGTATTGTGTGCAGTTTTGGTTACCCACCTACAGGGAAGATGTAAAGGAGGTTGGAAGAGTACGGAGAAAATTTGCGAGGATATTGCTGGATCTGCCGGATCTGCCGGATCTGAGTTAAAAGGAAAGATTGAATAGGTTAGGACTGTACACTTTAGAATGTAGAAGATTGAGAGGAGATTTGATAGAGGTAGACAAAATTATGAGGGGTGTTTTTCAGATAAATGCAAGCAGACTTTTACCATAGAGATTAGGTGCGACTACAACCACAGTTCACAGTTTAAGGTCAGAGTTTGCTGGTCTATAATGAAGCCCAAAGAACATTGTCATACATTTCTTATTCCGCATTTCCACCAACAATGCCTCACTTAGACGAGTTTTCTTGTCTGTCCTTAATGTGCACTGCAGTGACATTTTCTCTGGCCTGCTGAATTCACCGCTCCTCCTTTAACACTTTCCGCTTTCTCACGTCTAAAAAAACGGATCCCCGAAATATCGTGATGTCCTGTTATCTGCTCCTCCACCCAATTCTCAATGATTGCTACAAAGTTATAATTAAATGTGTTGATTCATGCCCTGAGCTCAACTGCCTTTCTTTAAAGCGTCCTGCCGTATGAGTTTTTGGGCTCCAAATTACTAAGTACATCTTTGCCAGAACACAGCTTGACCAAATCCCCACTTTCCAGATCCTTTCTGATCCAATGTAGAGTTGGCTTTGCTCCAGGTTAGAATCTAAACCCGATGGGCAGTCCAACACTTTTCCATAATCGCCGTAAAACTAATGACTTTGTGATCACTAGATACAAACTGTGCCCCTTCCTTGTTTCATTCCGTTGTAGGAGATCAAGCAATGCTCTCCCTCTCGTTGGGCTTTCTACGTACCGATTAAGGAATCTTCCCTGGACACTTTTGACAAACTCTATCCCACTGGTCCTTTTGCAGTATGCGACTCACAGTCAACAGGTGGAAAGCTAAGATTACCTGTTGTCTCAATCTTATGTTCCCTGCAACAGTCTGCGATCTCTCTACAGGTTTGGTTATCCCAATCCAGCGCACTGTTGGTTGGTCTACAATGTAGCTCCATGAACATGGTCATAAATTTCTTATTCCCCATTTCCTCCCATCATGCCTCACTTGGACCAGTTCTCTTGCTTGTTCGGACCGTCCGCCGCTGTGACATTTTCTCAGCCTAATAATGTCACCCCTCCTCCTTTAACTCCTTCCGCTTTCTCACGTCTAATAATAGGGAAACCCAAAATATCGTGCTTTCCTGCTAGCTCCTCTTGCAACCAAGTCTCAATAACGGCTACAATATCACAATTCAATGTGTTGATTCATGCCCTGAACTCACCCGCCGTTATTTAAAACTTCCAGCATTGAGCAGCTCAGGACACCAGCAGCATCATGCTCAGCAGATTGATTCCAGCCTTTGAGGCCTTTGCAATATCTGTCTCCACATCGACTCCGCTCTCTGCTCTGGAACTCAGTCCCATCCCTCCTGCAACTGGAGTTTAACAACTCCCTCTAAATCTCTCATGCACAGCACTGCAAACCTTCCCGCTCGGATATTCGTTCCCCTATAGCTTAGGTGCAAACCGTCTTCCATCACTTCTGACCAGATCCCAACTTCCATGGAAAAGACACAATTATCACCAATTTTGAAGCCTTCACAGCTACACCTACATTTGAGACACTTGAGAAACTGTATGTTCTTTCGATGCCTGGCCTCACTGGGACGGGTAGTGGTCCTGTCCTTTAATTTAATAACCGAATCACTGACCTCACTTTGTGTAACCACCTTCCTATAAAGTCTGATGTTGTTGGTACCAATATGGACCAGGACCTCCGGCTTCTCACTCACACATTTCAGAATCATAGAGACGGAAGGGGAGGAGAGTTGTGGCCAAACAGAAAGGTTTCCCAGCTTGCAGACTTGGCAGAAAGTGTGAGGCAACATTTTCTTGCTCCCTCTCTCCAAGTAGAGTCTGTTTAAACAACGAAAATCCTCAGATCTGCCACTGTGAGTCAGAGACAGAGTGCGGCTCCCGCTGGATAATTCCATGACACACTCCTGAAATCACACATTGACTGACGCTCCATCTGCAACGATCCATCACACACTCCCGAGGTCAGACACAGAGTGAATCTCTCTCCAGACCGCCCCATCACACACTCCCGGGGTCAGACACAGAGTGAATCTCCCTCCGCACCGTCCGATCACACACACTCCCGGGGTCAGACACGGAGTGAATCTCCCTCCACACCGTCCCATCACACACTCACGGGGTCAGACACAGAGTGAATCTCCCTCCACACCGTCCCATCACACACTCCCGGGGTCAGACACAGAGTGAATCTCTCTCCACACCGCCCCATCACACACTCCCGGGGTCAGACACAGAGTGAATCTCCCTCCGCACCGTCCCATCACACACTCCCGGGGTCCCACACAGAGTGAATCACCCTCCACACCATCCCATCACACACTCCCGGGGTTAGACACAGAGTGAATCTTCCTCCGCACCGTCCGATCACACACTCCCGGGGTCAGACACAGAGTGAATCTCTCTCCACACCGTCCCATCACACACTCCCGGGGTCCCACACAGAGTGAATCTCCCTCCACACCATCCCATCACACACTCCCGGGGTTAGACACAGAGTGAATCTCCCTCCACACCGTCCCTCCACATACTCTCAAGGTCAGGCACACAGTGAACTTCGGTACAGACCGTCTGATCACACACTCCAGGGGTCAGACAACCAGAGAAGTTCCCTAAATATTATACCATCACACCCGCGGACTCAGACAGGTGAAATACAACCCGCACCATCGTGGGACACACTACTGGAGTCAGAAAACTGCGAATCTCCCTCCCTCCCCCGGTATCCCCACTCACCAATACCCAGCACTTCGGCGTTCCAGCAGACTCGAATTGTGTGTCTCTCGGAGATGGTGTGTGTGTGTGTTTATGTGTGCGTGACAGAAAGGATGGCGTGCTGACGGAAGAGGAAGGAAGGGGAGGAGAGAGGAGAACAGGGGAGGGTGCTGAGTTTGCAGCCACTGATGCAAGTGGTGTAGAAACACTCCACCAGCCTGTGCATGCAGAGTTGTGGAGAGGCTCAGAACCTGGTGGTTGATATCCGGTGGAAGGGGGAGGTATATCGCCAGACGTCAACTCTCCCTTATACTTCAACAATTGCTTACGAGTACAGAGAGGGAGGCGAGTGGGGCGGCCACGGGCTTGGGGAGGTTTTATGCTGATGCAGCGGGTCACGGAGACGGGGTGTACCGTAGACAAGGTAGGGGATGACGGAGACGGGAATGTTTTCAGGAGAGGGAGTGGGTCACGGGGACGGGGTAATTTGCACTGCAGAGTGGTGTCAGAGGCTAGAGTAATGTTGTACAGGGAGTGCATAACGGAGATGAGGAGTAGTGTAAGAGAGTTTGAGGTTGTCAGAGAATGAGAGGGGTTTTGGAAAGGGAGGGTGTTATGAATACCTGGAGGAGCGTTCCCGTGCTACGGTGAACCGAGTAACTCTGTGTCGGTATCTTTGAATGGTGACTACCTGTTACACTGCCGGGCGTGTCCGTGTGTCGGTGTCCCGATGAGGTGCGTATTCCTGTCACGGTGGGGGTTCTGTCGGTAACACCGAAACACTGTAAAGAGTCCTTCAGTGTCTTTGTCACGGTGAGTGTTGTTTGTCTCGTTCACAGCCTGTGCCCACTGTGGTGACTTTTCCTTGTTTTTGTCAATTCATCGTCAAATTCCTTGATCTGCCAGACCCCCTGCTCTTTCCCTAGAGGGCGTTGAGTAACCCGAGGTAATTCCTCAGGTACGAACTAGTTCGAGACAGCTCTGTGGGCCGAATTGCCTGTACTTTGCTGCAGGTTTTCTATGTTTATATCAATGAGTTAAAATCTCTCTCTTTCTCTCTCTCTCTGCTCTGTCTACTGAACCGAGAACGTAGATCACAGAAGAGAACAGACGCTCCCGCTCATAAAGTCGTGATATCGCAAATAAACTAAAATTCTTGTGGTGACTGAACGTCCGTCTCCCGGAATTGCCTGCACACCTACGTGCCTGTTCAAGAGCCTTTTAAACACCCCTGTGAATAACTCTCTCCACAACCAGCGCCGGCAGCACGCTCCAATCACAATTCCCTCTCTGTGACTACAGAAAACTGCCGAACTCATCAACACTTGAAATTACGTGCTCTCACCTTAATGCCGGTCCTCTGTTATTCGACATTTCCATCCTGGGGCTATAAATACCTGTTGTCTGCTCTATCTGTGTCTCTGGTGATGATATAAGCAACTGTCAGCTGTTTCCTCAGACTGCCCCGCTCCAGAGAAGAGAAACAAAAAAAAATTCCGACCTCTGCTCATAGATTTTGCTTTCTATTCTAAAATATCATGCTTCCGGGCGTTGGCCCCTGCCATCAGCTCATCTGCGTTCGTACTCTGCTTCCTGCGTTGAAACGCAGGCAGCTCAGAACATGAGTCCCAGCAGGATCAGCCTTTTGCTTTCAGATTTTGTCCCATAAGCCACTCCACTACATGATATGCCTTTCTGGTGTTCATCCCCCTGCAATTCTGGTTTAAACCGCATCACTCCCCATTTTAATGGCAAACCTTCCCGCTAGGATATTAGTTCCATCCCAGTTCAGGGGTAAACTCAGAGAGTGGCTCCGGCCAGAGGAAATGAAGGAGCTGCACACCATGGGGGCGCTGTGGCGTGACCTCCATGCAGGAGTCTCTGCCGCCATCTAGTGATAGTTCAGCAGAAGACAAGCTTTGTTGCGGTAGATTGTAGATTTTATTAGCATTGAAAGTCCCCTGGGACTCATGTAGCTTCATAGATGCATATATCGGAGCCTATGGGCGCCCGTGTGTGTGTGTGTGTGTGTGTGTGTGTGTGTGTGTGTGTGTGTGTGTGTGTGTGTGTGTGTGTGTGTGTGTGTGTGTGTGTGTGTGTGTGTGTGTGTGTGTGTGACTCTGTTTGTCTGTCTGCCTCTGTGTGTGTGTCTATGGACACATAGCAGAAATATTTTTTACTGATATGCCACACGTGTTTCATTTATTTCTATATTATAGATATTATGTGAGCTTTGTGTCGTGTGCGGCTGTTGGTGTTGTGTTTTGCAGCTTGGTCCTGGGTGTAGTCATGGGTATTCATATAAGAGGGAATTACAATTAAGCTTAAATTGAATGGAAATGAAACCGTCTCGTCTGTTGAGGTCGGATATTCCTTGGAAGAGAGCCCAGTGATCCACATATCTGAGCCCCCGTTCCGACCCGAACTCTTCAGCCCCATGTTAAATTGAATGTTCTTTCTGTTTCTGGCCACGCGTGTACATACAGAGCTTTGCAGAACAGCCGCCATCTTCCTACTCATATTACCGGTACCTATAAAGAGCACGTACCATCGAGCAATCTCTTTCAGTCAAGAGAACCTCTTTCCTGTTCACGTAACACACATCAGGGTTCAGAAGTTCCTTCCCTTACACCATGCCAGGCAGTCCGCCGTTCCTTAGCTTTGAATTGTGTGTATGTCTGGGAGATTTTGCGTGTGGTTGTGTTCGCATGTAGTGCAGAGAAGAGGAGAGAAGTGGACGAGGAAGGGGGACGTTTAGTAGGGCTTGGTGTTCAGATAGCAGTCTCTTGGAGAAAGTGGTGTGGGATCAACAACACCGCCCTGTCCACACAGAACAGCGAAAAGTCTCAGAAGCGAGAGATCAATATCGGGTGTAGGGGGTGTAACACCAGACGTCATCACTCCTTCATTCCCTCATTTCCATATGAGCACAGAGAGGGAAAGGTGCAGAGCAGGGAGCGGGATGACCGAAAGGTGAAGGCTGGAGAGGATTCAGCGTTTCAGAGAAACGGGGAAAAGAGTTGAGGAATGGGGGATAACGGAAAGGGCGAGAGGTTAGGGGCCGGAGAGGTAATGGAAACGGTGTATTTAGAAGGGAAGGACTGATATAAACGGGGGTTCCTTCATGGAATGTCTACAGTGAAGGGGCTCGGGCTGAGCACTCTGTGCTCAACCGTAAGAGGTCCATATCGTGAACTATGGTTTGAGATTCGAACTTTGGATTTCGTCCCTGTCATCTTGTTAATTTCGAATCTTAGCCTACACTTGGGTTCACCACCACCGATAGCCTCCTCCCTACAGAAGGGATTACAAAGTTAGGAGCGGGTGTAGATTTGGATTCACATTGAAGACTCGCTCATTTCTACGGCTGAACGATGGAAGTATTCTGACTTGTCGCATCGCCGCCTGGTGTGGAGTCTGCAGTGTGTTCTGAACACAGCCGGCTCCATCACGGCCACAACCCTCCCCACCGTCTCGGGCATCATCAGGATGCGACGGCACGAAAAGGCGGCATCCATCACTGAGGCGTCTCACCACACGGGACAATTTCCCTGCTCATTACTACCAGTTGGAAGAGGCACAGGAGCCTGAAAGCTCAACGATTCAGGAACACCTTCTTCCCCTACGTCATCGCAATGTCGTTCTCATGAACCCACCTCTACATTTTTGCGGTGTTTATTTATTTATTGTAATTTTCATGAATTTTACATCTTTGTGCCGTACTGATCTCAGTCAGAGATAATACATCAGATCGTGATTCCGGTGGAATACATGCGACACGGACAGATAGGAACTTCGGCAAGCCGACCTTCATCAGTCCGGGCACTGAGCACAGGAGACAGGAGCTCACCTTATAATTGTGCAGGACGTCGGTGAGACCGCTGGGAGGACGGTGTTCAGTGCTGGTCGCCCTGCTGTAGGAAAGATGCCACTGAGCTGGAAAGAGTGAGGAGGGAGATTTACGGGGATATCTCCCGCACTCGCGCTTTGAACAGGCATGAACATAGGTGGAGTAAGTCGGGGCATTCTTCCTTGGAGCGTAGGGGTGACGATGCAGAGCTGCATAAAACCACGGAGTGCACAGATAGGGTGAATGCGCACAGTCCCCAGGGTCGGGGAATCGAGAATCTGAGGGCACAGGATTGTGCTGAGAGGAAAGCGAGAGGAGGGAGATCGAGTAGATAATATAGGGGAGACAGACGCAGCAGGGACCCGGGAAAGAGAGGGCGAAAGACTGCCGGTGGGCTAATTGGTCATTGCGATTTGTCCCGTGATTAGGCCAGGATTAAATCGGGGGGATTGCTGGCTCATTTTGCCTGAGGGGCACTTTAAATCGCATTGGGTCGGACAGGGTAGGAGATTGGGAGAAATTGCGATAGAGGGATAGGGGAGTAAAGGAGGGACGAGAGGCAGATGGGGAATTACCGGTTGGTTTGAGAGACAGGAGAGATAGAGGGGGTTGTCACTTGATTGAGATTTCCCGCATTGGCTGTCGACAGAGATCCTGGATCTCCATAGGAATATCCGGGTACACAGATGCAGCCGTCTCGCAGATGAAATGGTGTTCATCTCGATTGCAAGGGAAACGCTTGCTGGACGATTTACATTCAGTGCAATGGAGCTTCCCAGACTGTGTCTTGTACAGGACATTAGAGGCCACTTTCCTGTCAAAAAGGGTTAAACAATCTCAACAAAAGCAAAATACATCCAGGAAAACACCACAAGAGTTTTTCACGAACTGTTCCCAATACACCGCTCTCTCACCGCAGCCCCGTGTCAGTGTCCAAACTAATCAGACTACATCGCTATCAGTCCACGGCCCCGTGTCAGTCTCCAAACTAATCAGACTACATCGCTCTCAGTCCACGGCACCGTGTCAGTCTCCAGACTGTTCCAACTACACCACTCTCTCTCCACAGTCTGGTGAAAGTCTCCATACTAATCATACTCTCCCACTCTCTGCTTGGCCCTCTGTCAGTCTCCAAACTAGTCCCACTGACCCTCTCCTTTACCAGAAACCTCTGTCAGTCTGCAATCAAAACGCACTGAAACACTCCAACAACACAGAGCCCTGTCAGTCCAAACCTCACCCGTCTTTACATTTTCCAATCCAGTATTTTCTATTTTGATGGTAGACAGCGTTGAAAAAAAAAATCTGTGAAAATAAATTTACAGTATTAATTCTTAGCAGGAGGTGCACTTTGCGTCTGACCACGGGAGTGCGTGATTCGACGGTGTGGAGGGACCTTACTCTGAGTCTGACCCCGGGAGTGTGTGATGGGACGAGTCGGAGGGAGATTCAGAACGTGCCTGACCTCAGGAGTATGTGGGATTGGTGTGGATAAATCTCCTCACGGTGAGACATATACCTTTTCCTCTGCTGTGTTTATCTGAAGAAGCCTCGAAGTGTAGTTTGAACATTGTTCCGTCGCTCCGCTGTAAAATGTTTCAAACGTGGATATGAAATAACACCGGTCTTCCTTTCTGACCCAACCCTTGTAACAAGTTTGCTCTGGAAATCAGGAAAAAATAACAGTGAATCTTCCTCACAGTGCCAATTCGCCCACTTTATTTCAGACGCTGTATGTCGTCCTTCCACTATCCCACGCTGTACCATTACACACTCGAGTGATCAGAGGCAGACCACTCCACAACCAATCAACACACTCTGTGAGTTCAGACACACAGTGAAACTCCCTCAACATCAATCACAAATTCCCGGGATGAGATAGAAGATGGAAGTCCCTCCACACCATCGCAAAGGACCGGGGTCAGACACAGACTGAGTTCCCTTCACACCAGGTACACTGCAGCGCTGAGATCCATGGTGAAGTTCCCACCACACGTTCCCTTCACACACTCCCGGGGTCAGACACAGAGTGAATCTCCCTCCACACAGTCCCATCACACACTCCCGGGGTCAGACACAGAGTGAATCTCCCTCCCCACAGTCCCATCACACCCTCCCGGGGTCAAACGCTGAGTGAATCTCCCTCCACACCGTCCCTTCACACAGTCCCGGGGTGAGACGCAGAGTGAAGCTTCCTCTGCACCTTCCTATCACACACTCCCGGGGTCAGACACAGAGTGAAGATCCCTCTGCACCGTCCAATCACACACTCCCGGGGTCAGACACAGAGTGAAGATCCCTCTGCACCGTCCAATCACACACTCCCGGGGTCAGACACAGAGTGAATCTCCCTCTACACCGACCCATCACACACTGCTGGAGTTAGACGCAGAATTAATCTTCCTACAGACCAATCACTAATTCCCATGGTGAGATACAGGATGAAGCTTTTGCACACCATCTCATCAGACACTCCCGGGGAGAGACACAGAGTGAAACTCTTTTACACAATGTCTCAATACGCATTGCCGTCATCAGCCACAGAGTGGTTTCTCCGCATCATCCCATTCCACTGTCCTGCGATCAATAAAAGAGTGATAATCCCTTCTCAGCGTCCCATCAGACACATGCCGTGGTTTAGACTCAGAGTTAAGCTCCCTCCAGATCACCCCATCACATACTCCCGGTGTCAACTCAGAGTGAAACTCCCTCCACACCGTCCCATTACATACACTTGTTGTCAGACCCCAGGTATCGCTCCTTCCGCAATATCACATCACTGATTCCCGAGGTCAGTCACGGAGTTCAGCTTCTCCTCTCTCTGAGGTGAGGGAGAAGGGTTTCGTGTGTTAACTCACTTGTTCTGCTAGTCAAGAGTTGACAGATTTGGGCCTTGGTTTCGTTCAACTTCTGATATCGTTCCCAAAGATTCTTGTAGTCCCGGTCGGAGGTGATCAGGGAGTGACGAACCTGTGATACTGAGAATAGCAGTGAGTACAGAGTAACTGTTACGCTGAGTGGCGTGTCCTGTCGGTGTCATGCTGAGGGGCCTGTAAGTGTCACGGTGAACGATGTTTCGGTGTCACGTTGAGTAGCGTGTCGGTGTCACTGTCAAAGGATTTTCGGTCTGACAATGAGTAATGTGCCGGTATCGCTTTGATGGTTATGTCAGAATCACGGTAAGGGGTGTCGCCTTTGTAAGGACAGGGCCTGGCTGTGTGCTGGTGTCACGGTAAGGGGTGTGATGAGGACTGGCGGCGTAATGTTGAGGGACGTGTCGCTGTCACGATCTGAGGTTTGTTGGTGTCCCGGTATTGGGAGTCTCGGTGTCACGGTGAGGCGAAATTCGGTCTCACAGTGTGCGGCGGGTGAGTGTCACAGTAAGGTTCGCGTCCCTATCATGGTGAAAGGTGGGTCCTTGTAACGGTGAGGGGAGCGTCCGTGTCAGGGTGAAGGGATTGTCGGTGTCACCGTGTGGTGTATCTGTGGGACGTGTCGGTGAAACAACATAAGAGATAGGAATAGGATTATTCCATCAGCTCCCGTCGAGCCTGCTCCGCCATTCCATCAGATCATGGCTGATCTGCCATGGACTCACCGCTACCTCCCTGCCGTTTCGCCATACTATGCAAAAATCTATCCAACCTGATTTTAATAAATTTACTTCTTTAGCCTCCACTGCCTCTTTAGGCAGAAAATTCCACAGATTCACCGCTATTTAGGAAAAGCAATTATTTCCCATCTCACTCCTAAATATATTCCCACCGCAACTTGAGACACTGTCCTCTAGTTCTAGTCTCACCTACCAGTGTAAACAAACTTCCTCTCGTTATTTTATCTGTCGCTTTCATAATTTTACATGTTTCTCTCAGACCCTCTCATCCTTCTGAACTCCGTGAATATCGCCATTCAAATCCTTTGCCATTTCCTCATTGCCGGATATCAATTCCTCTTTCTCACCCTCTAACGGGCCTATGTTCAATTTCCTTATCTCTTTCCCGTTTATATATTGTGTACAATTCTGGTCACCGAATTATAGGAAAGATGTCAACGAGATAGAGAGTACAGAGGAGATTTACTAGAATATTACCTGGGTTTCAGCACCTAAGTTACAGGGAAAGGTTGAACAAATTATGTCTTTATTCTTTTGAGCGTAGAAGGCTGAGGGGGGACTTGATAGAGGTATTTAAAATTATGAGAGGCATAGATAGAGTTGACGTAGATAGACTTTTCCATTGAAAGTACAGGAGATTTAAACAAGAGGACGTGAGTTGAGAGTTAAGGGGCTAAAGGTTACGGGTAACATGAGGGGGAATTTCTTTACTCAGAGAGTGGTAGCTGTGTGGATCGAGCTTCCAGTAGAAGTGGTAGAGGCAGGATCGGTATTGTCATTTAAAGTAAAATTGGACAGGTATATGGACAGGAAAGGAATGGAGGATTATGGGCTGAGTGCGGGTCAGTGGGACTAGGTGAGTGTAAGCGTCGGCACGGACTAGAAGGGCCGAGATGGCCAGTTTCCGTGCTATAATTGTTATATGCTTATATAAAGTTTCCCAATCTTCCAGTTTCCCACTACTCTTGGCGACTTGATACGCACGAGCTTTTAGTTCGATGCCTTCTTTTATTTCCTCACTTATCTAAGGCTTGTTCTCGGCACCCTGACTGTTTTTGCTTTTAAATGGAATATACTTTTGTTGAACATCGTGAAAAATCTATTTCAAATTATTTTACTTCTCCTCCACCGTTCCTCCATAAAGCCCGTGTCCCCAGCCCACACGAGCCAAATCCTACCTCATCCCATTGTGGGTTCACTGTGCGGAAAGTATCGGTATCACGTTGTGGGTAGGGTCGGGGTTACTGTGAGGTGTGTGTCTGTGTCACGGTGAGGGTTGTGTAGGTGACGTCCGTGTCAATGTCACTATGTGTGTTTTGTTGCCGTGTGTCGGTGTTATGGTGGAATCAGGTCATTGTCACGGGGAGGTTCGTGTAGTTCGTGTCGGGTCACTGCACAGAGCAAGTCGCTGTCAAGGTGAGGGGCGAATAGGTGCCATCCTGATCGGTGTGTCGGTGTCACATTGTCTCTCGTATCGGTATCACGCCGAGGGTGTGTCGTTGTCACGGTGTCCGGTGTGCAGTGCTACAGTCAGTGCTGTGTTGCTGTCACTGTGAGTGACGTGTCGCAGTCACGGTTCGGGGGTAGTCGGGGGTTGTCACTCTCACATTCAGCGGAGTTTCTGTGTCACGGGGACGGATGTTTAATTGTCACGGTAAGGCTCGAGTCGGTGTCACAGTGTGAGGGTTCTGTCGGTTCACGGTGTGAGACTACGGTCGTTGTCAATGCCGGGTACTATCGGTGTCACGAAAAGGGCCGTGTCTATGTTACGGTGAGAGTCATGTCGATATTATAGCGGGGAACGTGTCGGTATCACAGTAAGGGGGCTTGTATGAGTCAATGTGAGTGGCGTTTATGTGTTCCGGTTAGGGTTGTGTCAGTGTCAGTGTGAAGGCAGTGTCGGTGTCGGTGATAGACGTGCTTGTGTCGAACTTGGCGGCGCGTCAATGTCACGGTCAGGGGCTTATCAGTGTCTGTGGTATGGTGCGTGTCGTGTTTGTGTATTGGTGAGGTTTCCCAAGAACACTTTATTCCACGCTATTTGTTTAAGCTCTAACTCCACCCGGAGCCTTTCAGTCTCACCATAGATCGAGAGCCCGACAACTATCGCGATAAGGGCGGACGTCACGAGGCAGAGCAGGCAGGTCTTTCGGTGCGATCTATTTCCGATGTTCTCCAGCGGCCCCTGTTTACGTGAACCTGTGGAGCGTGTGCGTGAGTTCAGCGTGACACCTACTGTGACTCCCTCCCACCCAGCAGCCACCCTCTCTCTTTCCACCACGATCATCCCCTCCCTCTCTCAATCTACTTTTAGCCGTCATCGCTTGGAGTACAAATTCCTCAACCTGGCAAAAACTGACAAATGTCTCACTCACTGAATCCATTCAATGTGAAGAAAAGTTCAGACGAGATTTACGAGGATGTTGCAAGGACTCCACGGGCTGAGTTGTGGAGAAAGGACAGGAAGGTTGGGGCTTTATTCATTGGAGGGTGGGCGTCATCTTACAGGGGTGAGAAAGACCACATGGGGCACAGAGAAGGTGAATACGCACTGAAATCCCCTCTAGGACTTGAACACTTGCGTATATGTCACGTAATCCCTTCACAATGACGTCATTCCTGTGAACTCTGACCTGCCCCTGCAGTCACTAAAACTTCTCCGGGTCCCGAGGCAACGGGAGGATCCTCATCCTCATCGATGAGGGGTTCTTCTCTCGGAAAGTTCAGCTCTGAGTAGGTGGAGGTCAGGCCGTCTGGGAAAGAGAGAGAGAGAACTTGAGAGGTAGGCAGAAATAAAAGGAGAAGGGATCGGTAGAGAATGGGGCAATGCGAGCAGAGAGAGGAGAAGAATGAGTTGGCAGAGAGAGGGCTGAGAGGCAGGGAGAGAAGCTGAGGGAAAGTATGAAGTGAGGGGAGAAAGAGGGACAGAGAGGGTTAAAGGGATAGATGGATGTAGGAGAGATGGAGGGAAACAGGGCAATGGACTGAAAACCTTGTTAGAGGAGAGAGAGCAGCGGAAAGAGGAGGGATGCGAGGTAATGAGTGAAATGGGAGTCAGTGGGGTGAGAGAGATATCGAAAGAATGAGGGAGAGTAACAGTCAGAGGAGGAAGAGTGTGAGTTGTGGGGGAAGAGACACATGGAGCAAGAGAAAAAGGGTGAGAGGGAGGGTTCAGGTTTCATTATTTTTTAACGTTGTATTATTGTCGGCAAGCTTTGTTCATTTTTCACATTATGGATTCATGACGGTCTTGTGGGGATTAAAATGTTGTGTGAACTTCCGTACACTGAATGGTGTTTTTTTTTGTTTTGTGGCTGCTGGCAAGAGGAAACGTTGTACTATCCACCAGAGACAAAGGTTCAACTCCTGGCATGGCGTTCAGGGAGTCTGTACGTTGTACCCGTGACCCAGTGGGTTCCTCCGAGTGCTGTGGTTTCCTCCCACAGTCCAACGACGAACCAGTCGGGACGTCCACCCGTCATTGTAAATTGTCCCACAATTCGGCTCAGATTAAATTGGGGATCTGCTGGGCAGCGACGCCTGCAGGCCCGGATGAGTGCATTCTGCAGTGTAGTTTAATAAATAAGTAAATAATTTTAAATAAATATTTGGGGGAAAAGACGAATCTCGGTTTGCGGTATGCATATACAATCGGACCTTCCAGTGTTTGTGAATTCTTTACCACTCTTCACCCCGCTTTACAAACCCACCCAACTTCGCATCATCTGCAAACTTACCAACCCACTCATCTATATTTACATCCATATCATTTATATGATTTGTAGGCCACATATGATGGCAGAATATTGTATTAATGGTAAGACTCTTGGCAGTGGAGGATCAGAGGGATCTTGGGGTCCAAGTCCAGAAGACGCTCAAAGCAGCTGCGCAGGTTGACTCTGTGATTAAGAAGGCATCCAGTGTATTGAACTTCATCAATCGTGGAATTGAATTTAGGAGCCGAGACGTAATGTTACAGCTATAAGTGACCCTGGTTAGAACCCATTTGGAGTACTGTACTCAGTTCTGTTCGTTTCACTACAGGGAGGATTTGGAAGCCATAGAAAAGGTTGAAAGCTCTAAAAAAGGCACAAATGCCACCCAGCTGGAAGGAAGCTATAATCTCAGCTATACCGAAAGAAGGCAAGGATAAAATGGAATGTGCGTCATTTAGAACCACATAACGATCAGACAGGTTTCATACAATAACACCAAACAGAAGACGATATACGAAGGACACTTCACATTATGGATCATATACAAAAAATGAAATCGAAGCAAAAGTGATAAGTGTGGACGCTGAAAAGGCATTTGACTCTGTTAGTTGGAATTTTCTTCACAGTGTTTTACATAGATTTGGTTTCCATGACACAATTACTAAAAATATACAGGCACTATATGAAAACCCTACTGCGAGGGTTAAAATCAGTGCATATTTATCAAATAGATTTGCCCTAGAAAGGAGCACGAGCCAGCGTTATGCATAGTCACCGCTACTCTTCGCGTTATATCTGGAACCAATAACTCAAAACTTCAGACAAAATGAAGATATCAGGGCATTAATATTAAAGAGACAGAGCTTAAATTGGTTTGTTACGCGGATGAGATTTTGATCTATCTCGGGCAACCAATAAACTCTTAACCTAAATTGATGCAATCCTTTGAACAATATGGTTAATTATCAGTATACACGATCAACGTAGATAGAACACAATTACTTTCATATAACGATAGACCACCAAGAGAAATAGAAAGCAGATATCCCTGGGCATGGTCAACAGAGTCTTTCAAATATTTGGGCATCATTATACCAAAAGATTTGGCAAAGTTATCAGAATGCAATTACCAGCCTACATATATATATATAAGGAAGAAATAACAAATTGAAAACTAATTCTTTTTTAGTCTCAGTTCAAGGATTAAATCTACGAAAAGGAATATTCTGTCGAAACTATTATTTCTTTTCAGTCCCTCCAATAGAGAACAAGAAAAAATAAATTCAATGAATGGAACAAAATGTTATCAAGATATATTTGTCAAGGTTAAAGGCCTAGAGTTCATCTCAAAACTTTGCAATTAGCCAAGGAAAAGAGGGGAATGAGACCTACCTTCTCTTGGAAATTATTATTTTGCAGCATAATTGAGAACTGTGATATTTTGGTGCAAACCGATCATATGACGCTCAATGGAAAAACATTGAGGAGTGAGTACATCCCATCCTCATACAGGCAATTCTGTCTGACAACAACCTACAAAGGTACATAATTACGATTGATAACCCATGGGCAAGATGGACTCTGAAAATATGGAAACCTGTTACAAAATTGTGTACAGTTCTGGTCACCGAATTATAGGAAAGATATCAATAAATTAGAGAGAGTGCAGAGACGATTTACTAGGATGTTACCTGGGTTTCAGCACTTAAGTTACAGAGAAAGGTTGAACAAGTTAGGTCTCTATTCATTGGAGCGTAGAAGGTTGAGGGGGGATTTGATCGAGGTATTTAAAATGTTGAGAGGGATAGATAGAGTTGACGTGAATAGGCTGTTTCCATTGAGAGTAGGGGAGATTCAAACGAGAGGACATGATTTGAGAGTTAGGGGGCAAAAGTTTAAGGGAAACACGAGGGGGTATTTCTTTACTCAGAGAGTGATAGCTGTGTGGAATGAGCTTCCTGTAGAAGTAGTAGAGGCCAGTTCAGTTGTGTCATTTAAGGTAAAATTGGATAGGTATATGGATAGGAAAGGAGTGGAGGGTTATGGGCTGAGTGCGGGTAGGTGGGACTAGGTGAAGTTAAGAGTTCGGCACGGACTAGGAGGGCCGGAATGGCCTGTTTCCGTGCTGTGATTGTTATATGGTTATACGGTTAAAAGAATACAAACTAGAGGGAGATATTGCAGTTTTTACATGGTGGGCATATGACTCGGAGTTTACACCGAATAAACTGGATGCTAGATTTAAGGATTGGACAACTAAAGGAATAACAGTTCTTTGCAATATAATGAAAGAGGGAACACTGTTCAGTTTTGAAATGCTTAAACAGAAGCACTTATTAGGAAAACAGGACTTCTATCTGTATTTAGAGATGCGACAATATGTTAATAGGACAATTAAAAATGTAACTAAGGCAAGAACATGTTTGATAGAGCTATTTAAAAAAGTGTAAAATTCAGATAACGGCAGTAGAATCATTTCAGCCGTGCATAAAGGCTTGTCAAACCTTTAAACATATTCAACTTCATACATAAAAACAAAATGGGAGAAGGGAGGGATATTTATATTTAAGGAAGAATGGACAATAATATAGAGGTATCAAAGGAAGTGTACCAGGTCACAGAAATGGAGGGAGTTCGAGTGGAAAAGCTTGATAAGATCTTTATTACAGCCTCTCAGATATCCCATAATCATAGTAACCTTCCTGTTTGCCCGAGAAATCGTGGCCCAACAAGACATCTTTAAATGTGAAATACCCTTAGAGAGTAAGACCATATATTTTGGATATATACCTCAGGAATGGATGAAAAGAGGTAAATATTTAACGAATATATTTTTGGTGGCTGGTAAAAAGATTCTTACGAGGAAATGGTTACCACAGGATAGCCCAACTTTAAATACATGGAAGGAAATTACAATAGACATTTACAAAATGGAGAAGATAACAGATTCTGTTAATCACCAGTTGGAACGATTTGATTCATACTGAGAGAAATGGTTTAACTACGTAACACCTCATAGGCCTGGTTTTATTCTCAACAATCAATGAATCTGTTGTAATGAAAAACACTCCCTACTTCTACATAGTTTACTTCTTTCGCTTGTTCTTTCTTTCCTCTCTTTTCTGTAAATGTGTACCTCAGTTAAATATTATGTGGAGATTTGTGACATATATGACTATATAATATATAACTACAGTATCTTTAATACATCATATGGAAATATTTGTTTGATGATGAAATTCAATAAAAAAAATATGCAGAGGAGATTTACATGGGTGTTGCCTGGATTGGGGGGATTGGGGAGCATGCTTGATGAAAAAATTTTGAGTGTACTTGGCCTTTTCTCCTTTGAGCGACGGAGGATGAGCGGTGATCTGATAGAGGTGTATAAGATAATGAGATGCATTGATTGTGTCGATAGTCAGAGGTTTTATCCCAGGGCTGAAAAGTTTGCCAGAAGAGGACACAGTTTGAAGCTGCTGGGGAGTAGATACGAAGGAGATGTCATGGATAAGTTTTTTTTACTCAGAGAGTGGTGGGTGCATGGAATGGGCTGCCGCCAACAGTGGTGAAGACCGATACGACGGGTCTTTTAAGAGGCTTTTAGATAGGTGCATGGAGCTTAGTAAAATAGAGGGATAAGGGGAAGTCTAATAATCTCTAAGGTAAGAACATGTTCGGCTCAACTTTGTGGGCTGAAGGGCCTATATTGTGCTGTAGGTTTCCTATGTTTCTATGTTTATATAGATCACAGACAGGAGAGGTCCCAGTTACATCCAGAGATACAAATCACTTCACTGGAGTACAACAAGCTAAATAAATAACTGAATACAACATAAAGTGTCACAGTTACAATGGAAATGCAGTGCAGGCAGAAAGTAAGGAGCTCGGGTAAGGGAGAGACAGATTGTGAAGTGAATGATACAAATTCTCATGCTAGTGGACCGTTCAATAGTTTGATAACAACGGGGTGGATGAGACGTTCTTTCATGTTTTCTGTCAGATGGGGATGTGGGTTTGGGAATGACCAGGGTGGTCAGGCCCGCCGTCCTTCATCAGGCAGGGTACGTAATGGAGGACCTGGGAGGTCACGTTGCAGAGGAACATGGTGTCGGACGGTGTTCAGTTTTGGTCACGCTGCTCTGGGAAGAATACCATTTGTTGGACAGAAATAACTGCAGGCTGCAAACGAGTGAGTTCGAATGAATCAAGGACAGTGTAAACGATGATGGAGGCTGCCATTTTGTGAAAGATTTTGTTCTCCATCTTGTGACTTAGTCCCTTGGTTAATCAGTGTTTTAAAGTACGGGTGATGCCACAGGCAATCGGCTGAACGAGGGATCGTTTCCAAATTTGAAGTTCTTTGTGAGGTGTTCTTTGATTGACTATATCACGCAGAATAGTGAACGTTAGTCTGTGACCGGTCTGCGTGACAAAGCTGACTGAAAACATGGAGCCATAAATTGCGGAATGTGTTCGCTGGTCAGAGGGCAATAAGCGGATGCTGGCCTGGAGCAGAGCCAATGAAAAGGCGATAACGGTGAGACACGTGACGTATAGCCAATGACAGTTTAATGCAATATATGAATCGGTAAGAAACGAACATAAAAACAGACGAGTCAAATGTGTCGCCGGAGGTAATTCTGAAAGATATAACGATCTCCAACATTGCAAATTCAAAACGCGGCAATCTGCGGCCAGCAACAGAAACTCCTTTTATAACTGGTAATATCTTTTATACACTTTTACCACTCATGGAAGGTTAGGGTGACTTATCTGGTGCGCACAAAAAGTATTCAGTGTTTGAAATCACGTTCTTGGCAGGTTAGACAATAGGAGGAACTTCCGACAATAACAGATCTCCCTGTCCTCCCTGGTCACTATTAGGGCTGAGTCTTGTAACTCTTCGGACAGGAAAGAGTGCAGTGGGACACTTACGAACATGTTGTCTGGACTCGAGACACTGGATGACGCGGAGAGGTTGGGAGTTTATTCCTTGGGGCGCAGGAGTGACCTTACTGAGGTGTACAGAACCAGGATGGGCACAGGCAGCGCGAATGGACGCAATTATTTTCACTAGACTTTGAGAACCGAGGACCAGAGCGCACAGGCTCAAGATGAGAGGAGAAAGAGATTTATTTGGTGAGGCGAGTGGCAGCCTTTTGTTGCCCGGATGCTGGTTCGTCTACGGAACGACCTACCAGTGGTAGTGGTCTATTCAAATGCATTAGAAACCTGGGCACTTGGCTGCATGACTCGTGAGACCTGCCAGAATGACGTCATCACTGCGACCACTGACCTGTCCGTGCAGTGATTGGCTGCTCGCCGCGCACCGAGGCGATGGGAGGATCCTCATCCTCAACGATGAGGGGTTCGTCTTTCGGAAAGTTCAACTCTGAGTAGGTGGAAGTCGGATCTTCTGGGAGAGAAAGCGGGAGAAAGAGAGATCGTTAGCGAATGGGAAGAGAAAGGACAGAGAGATGGAACAGTGAGTGGGGAGGAGAGGCACCGAGAGAGGGATGAAAGGCAAGGAGAGAATGTGAGGGAGAGGGGATTGTGAGCGGCGGGAGCCGGGAAGACAGAACAAGACACGTGAAGGGGATGGATATACATGCGATGGGGAATGGGAGGGGAAATGGAACAAAACAGAGAGTGGAGAGAGACAGGGGGTAGAGAGTGGCGGAGGAACATGAGGACCAGAGGGGTTATGAGTGAAGGGGCAGTGAGAAGAGGGAGAGAGACAGAAAAAAAAGAAGGGTGGAGGGAGGGTAGCGGGTAAGTAGGAGAGAGGGGGGAAAGTGCAAAGGGTACGAGCGTGAATGGGTGATAGGGGTACAAGAGAAGGGTAAGAGAGACGGGAGATTGAGAGAGATGGCACAGAGCAAGGGGGTGAGAGGAAGCAGAGAGTACTCGTAGAAACTGGGAAAGAGACTCCTGAGAGGGGTAATAGAGGGGAGTGGGTAGAGCGTTTGGGCGATGAGAGTGTGAAAGAGAATGAAGGGGAGAGTGGGGTGAAACAGGAAGAAGAGGGAAAAAGAGGACAAGAGAAGGGCTTGAGAGACGGGTTGGGAAGCAAGACGGAGTAAGGTGAAAGTAGAGAGAGAAGGGGGAAAACAGGGAGCGAGTAGGTGTGAGAGAGTGAAGAGGGAGGAGGAAAGAGTGGGAGGGACGAGAGGGGGAAAGAGGGAGAGGGTTCGTGAGAGGCAGGTAGTTGGAAAAAGAGATGTGCGGGACGGGGGGAAGAAGAAATGCGAGAGGGAGACAGAGATAGAGAAGGGAGTGGGAGAAACAGGAGAGAGACAAGGAAGAGAGAAAGGGAATCGACTGTGGTAACAGTGAGGTTAACATTTTGTACAGCGCCTTTCCCACTGTCGTCCATCTTCACCAGTCCTCCCGCGGTGTTTCCTACTCCGCCGATTCCCACAGCACTCCTTTCTCAATGCCCCTGCTCAAAACCTGTTCCACGGTATTAGCTCCAAACCGCACTGCCGATGACTTCTCTCTCCACTGACACCTCTCACAGCACTCTCTCTTCATCCTATTCCATAGCGCTCCCCTTAAGACGCCTGTTTCCGGCCCTGCCTTCACGCCCCTTCCCCGAGCGCAGGCTCCTCACTAACCCTCCAACAGAGCTCCGTCGTCATCGCCTCTCCCGTCCGTTCAGCTGGGGACAGAACAGTGAGAGTCAGTCAGGTTCCCTCCACCCGTCCGATCACACACATCCGGGATCAAACACAGAATGAAGCTCTCTTCCCCCTTTTTTTCTGCCCCACTCACCGTTGGAAAGAGACTGTGGGCCCGTTTTTGCGAACTTCACATTCACGTAAGTCTTGCCGCCGTCCATCTTGTTCAGGACTCTCTGCGTCTCTGAGCTGAAAACGACCGTTGTCAGAGGAAACCCGTGTTGAGAAGGCGGTCAAACCGACACCAGCAAACTCCAGGTGGACAGCTGATAAAGAGAGGAACCGAGAGCAGGGGGAGGAAGTGCAGGCTGGCAGAGCGATTTAGGACGTCGGAGAGGGTGGTTCAGGGATATTCGAATGGAGGGGGGAGGGTGTTGCGAGTGGGGAGAATGAGGGTGCGGAGAGAGGGGATCGATTGACGATCAGTGGGGAGTCTGAAGTGGGCGGCAGTATACTGAGGTGAGAGGAGCTGAGAGAAGGGTGACTGTGGGGATAGAGATGGGATAGAAGGGAAAGCAAGCATGAAGAAGATGGTGAACGGGAGGAGGACGGAGAGAGATAGAGAAATAAAAGATGAGGAGATTTGGACAGAGTTTGGGAGACAGAGGGAGAGGAGATGGCGGTGAAGTGGAGAACCAGAGGGAGAGGGAGAAGCGGAATGTGAGCAGCGGGGAGGAGCAGAATTAGGGGGTAAGGGGCACTACAGAGAGAGCAGAGAGATGCGTGAGGAGGGTTGAAGGAGAGCAATGTAGTCAAAGGATGTAGAGAGGAAGAATAACAGGGAGGGAAAGAGAAACGGCATGGAAAGAAGGGAGAAGATATTGAGGGTAGAACGGAATGAAGGAGGGATTTGTGTCACTCATACAGAGGTATTTTTTTCCTGGAGATGTTTACCTACCGTTGCCTCCTGGTTTGCGCGTCGGACGCTCCCTCTGCCGGGCCTTCAGACTTACTGTCTGTGAGAACGCACGGCCCCAGTACAAACCCCACCGAGGTGAGTGAGTCCTCTTCCTCCGAGTGAGGTAGACATCACTCCTCGAAACTAGTTCCCTCCACAGAGTTTCCTCGCTTTCCTCGTCCTGTGGCACACACTCTCTCTCTTCTCTCTCGCTCTTCGTCTGTTTTCTCTCTCACTCACTCCCTCTCTCCCTCTCTCTCTCCCTCTATCTCTCTCTCCCCCATTCTCTCTCTCTCTCTCTCTCTCTCTCTCTCTCTCTCTCTCTCTCTCTCTCTCTCTCTCTCTCTCTCTCTCTCTCTCTCTCTCTCTCTCTCTCTCTCTCTCGTTCTACTCCAAAAATTTCTCACTCTGCTCTTTCCCTCTCTCCCCATCTGCCCCACTTTCTTCCTCGGCCCCAACACCAATATCCCTGTCGCCCTGACCTGGAGATATCCTCACCCACCCAACCAGTGACTGCAACCCGAGCACAGAACTCCCTGCATATTCCCCGTACCTTACACCTGTCGGAGGTGTGGTTTGGGGATGAGGTGCCATTTGGCTTGGGATGCCCAGCCGCCTCTCACTTTCACTCTCTATTTCTCCTTCCTCTCTTCCAGTGTACAATAACGCCACCTCCAACTACTTCTGCCCATCTCCTTCCGTCGCTTCCACCCTGTTCCACACATCCACACTCGTTCACTTCCCGTTCTCTCCCTCCAAACATTGCCGCTTTCCGTCGCCCTTATCTCTTCCTTTACTCTCCCAACTTACTGACGAAGCCTCCATCGCTTCATTGTGCAGAGAATTGTGCACATTTCACCACTCTCTCGGAAAAGCAGTTCCTCCTCATCTTCGTCCTAAATCAACTAGCCCGAAACTAGATGCTACGTCCCTTAGTTCTAGTCTCTCCCCGCTCCCGTGGAAACAACTTTCCTGCCTCTGTTTTTCATCTATCCATTTCATAATTTTATATGCTTCTCACAGATCTTTATTTCTTCTGGATTCCAGTGAGTAGAGCCCCAGGCGACTCAATCTTTCCTCATACTCTCACCCCTTCATATCTGAAATGAACCCGGTGAGTCTAATCTACACCACCTAACAATCCAGTATATCCTTCCTGAATTAAGGCGACCAGAACTGCACACAATACTCCATGTGTGGCTTCACCAGGACCCTGTCCAATTGCATCTTAACCTCCCTGTTCTTACGTTCAATCCCTCTAGCAATGAAGGCCAACATTTCATTGCCCTTCCTGACAGCCTGCGGCACCTGCAAACTAACACTTTGTGATTCATGCACAGGAACTTGTAAGTCCCTCTACACAGCAGCATGCTGCAATCTGTTACCATTTAAATAATAATCTGCTCTTCCATTTTTCCTTCCAAAGTGGATGACATCCGATTTACCAACATTGAACTCCATCTGCCAGACCCTCGCCCAATTAACCTGTCAATACTGCTGTGCTCACTCTACGTGTCTTCCACCCAGTTTGCTTTTCTACACAATTCAGTATCATCAGCAAACTTAGATACACTGCACTTGCTGCCCTCTTCCAGGTCGTAAATGTGTATCGTGAACAGTTGCGGGAACAGCACCGACCCCTGCGGCACACCGCTCAGCACCGATGGTCAAACAGAGTCACGCCCATCTATCCCAGCTCTCTGCTTTCTTCAGTGAGCCACTCCTCCACCCATGCGAATCTCTCCCGTATCCTTCATTCAGTGAGCCACTCCACCACCCATGCGAATCTCTCCCGCATCCATCCTTCAGTGAGCCACTCCTCCGCCCATGCGAATCTCTCTCGCATCCATCATTCAGTGAGCCACTCCTCCATCCATGCGAATCTCTCCCGCATCCATCATTCAGTGAGCCAATCCTCCACCCATGCGAATCACTCCCGCATCCATCATTCAGTGAGCCACTCCTCCATCCATGCGAGTCTCTCCCGCATCCATCATTCAGTGAGCCACTCTTCCACCCATGCGAGTCTCTCCCGCTTCCATCATTCAGTGAGCCACTCTTCCACCCATGCGAATCTCTCCCGCATCGATCATTCAGTGAGCCACTCCTCCACCCATGCGAATCTCTCCCGCATCCATCATTCAGTGAGCCACTCCTCTATCCATGCGTGTCTCTCCCGAATCCATCATTCAGTGAGCCACTCCTCCATCCATGCGAATCTCTCCCGCATCCATCATTCAGTGAGCCACTCCTCCATCCATGCGAATCTCTCCCGCATCCATCATTCAATGAGCCACTCCTCCATCCATGCGAATCTCTCCCGCATCCATCATTCAGTGAGCCACTCCTCCACCCATGCGAATCTCTCCCGCATCCATCATTCAGTGAGCCACTCCTCCACCCATGCGAATCTCTCCCGCATCCATCATTCAGTGAGCCAATCCTCCATCCATGCGAATCTCTCCCGCATCCATCATTCAGTGACCCACTCCTCCACCCATGCGAATCGCTCCCGCAGCCATCATTCAGTGAACCACTCCTCCATCCATGCGAATCTCTCCTGCATCCATCATTCAGTGAGCCACTCCTCCATCCATGCGAATCTCTCCCGCATCCATCATTCAGTGAACCACTCCTCCATCCATGCGAATCTCTCCCCATCCATCATTCAGTGAGCCACTGCTCCACCCATGCGAATCTCTCCCTCATCCATCATTCAGTGAGCCACTCCTCCATCCATGCGAATCTCTCCCGCATCCATCATTCAGTGAGCCACTCCTCAACCCATGCGAATCTCTCCCGCATCCATCATTCAGTGAGCCACTCCTCCACCCATGCGAATCTCTCCCGCATCCATCATTCAGTGAGCCACTCCTCCACCCATTCGAATCTATCCCGCATCCATCATTCAGTGACCCACTCCTCCATCCATGCGAATCTCTCCCGCATCCATCATTCAGTGACCCACTCCTCCACCCATGCGAATCGCTCCCGCAGCCATCATTCAGTGAGCTACTCCTCCACCCATGCGAATCTCTCCCGCATCCATCATTCAGTGAACCACACCTCCACCCATGCGAATCTCTCCCTCATCCATCATTCAGTGAGCCACTCCTCCATCCATGCGAATCTCTCCCGCATCCATCATTCAGTGAGCCACTCCTCCACCCATGTGAATCTCTCTCGCATCCATCATTCAGTGAACCACTCCTCCATCCATGCGAATCTCCCCCGCATCCATCATTCAGTGAGCCACTCCTCCACCCATGTGAATCTCTCCCTCATCCATCATTCAGTGAACCACTCCTCCACCCATGTGAATCTCTCACGCATCCATCATTCAGTGAACCACACCTCCACCCATGCGAATCTCTCCCGCACCCATCATTCGGTGAGCCACTCCTCCACCCATGCGAATCTCTCCCGCATCCATCATTCGGTGAGCCACTCCTCCACCCATGCGAATCTCTCCCGCATTCATCATTCGGTGAGCCACTCCTCCACCCATGCGAATCTCTCCCGCATCCATCATTCAGTGAGTCACTCCTCCATCCATGCGAATCTCTCCCGCATCCATCATTCCGTGAGCCACTCCTCCACCCATGCGAATCTCTCCCGCATCCATCTTTCAGTGAACCACTCCTCCATCCATGCGAATCTCTCCCGCATCTATCATTCAGTGAGCCACTCCTATACACATGCGAATCTCTCCCGCATCCATCATTCAGTGAGCCACTCTTCCACCCATGCTAATCTCTCCCGAATCCATCATTCAGTGAGCCACTCCTCCACCCATGCGAATCACTCCCGCAGCCATCATTCAGTGAGCCACTCCTCCATCCATGCGAATCTCTCCCGCATCCATCATTCAGTCAGACACTCCTCCGCCCATGCGAATCTCTCCCCATCCATTATTCACTGACCCACTCCTCCACCCATGCGAATCTCTCCCGCATCCGTCATTCAGTGAGCCACTCCTCCACCCATTCGAATCTATCCCGCATCCATCATTCAGTGACCCACTCCTCCACCCATGCGAATCTCTCCCGCTTCCATCATTCAGTGAGCCACTCCTCCATCCATGCGAATCTCTCCCGCATCCATCATTCAGTGAGCCACTCCTCCATCCATGCGAATCTCCCCCGCATCCATCATTCAGTGAGCCACTCCTCCACCCATGCGAATCTCTCCCGCACCCATCATTCGGTGAGCCACTCCTCCACCCATGCGAATCTCTCCCGCATCCATCATTCAGTGAGCCACTCCTCCACCCATGCGAATCTCTCCCGCACCCATCATTCGGTGAGCCACTCCTCCATCCATGCGAATCTCTCCCACACCCATCATTCGGTGAGCCACTCCTCCACCCATGCGAATCTCTCCCCCATCCATCATTCAGTGAGCCACTCCTCCATCCATGCGAATCTCCCCCGCATCCATCATTCAGTGACCCACTCCTCCACCCATGCGAATCTCTCCCCCATCCATCATTCAGTGAGCCACTCCTCCATCCATGCGAATCTCTCCCGAATCCATCATTCAGTGAGCCTCTCTTCCATCCATGCGAATCTCTCCCGCATCCATCATTCAGTGAGCCACTCCTCCACCCATGCGAATCTCTCCCGCAGCCATCATTCAGTGAGCCACTGCTCCACACTTGCGAACCTCTCCCCATCCATCATTCAGTGAGCCTCTCCTCCACCCATGCGAATCTCTCCCGCATCCATCATTCAGTGAGCTACTGCTCCACACATGCGAATCTCTCCCCCATCCATCATTCAGTGAGTCACTCCTCCATACATGCGAATCTCTCCCGTATCCATCATTGTGTGAGCCACTCCTCCACCCATGCGAATCTCTCCCGCATCCATCATTCAGTGAGTCACTCCTCCATCCATGCGAATCTCTCCCGCATCCATCATTCAGTGAGCCACTCCTCCATCCATGCGAATCTCTCCCGCATCCATTATTCAGTGAGCCACTCCTCCACCCATGCGAATCTCTCCCGCATCCATCATTCAGTGAGCCACTCCTCCATCCATGCGAATCTCTCCCGCATCAATCATTCAGTGAGCCACTCCTCCACCCATGCGAATCTCTCCCGCATCCATCATTCAGTGAGCCACTCCTCCATCCATGCGAATCTCTCCCGCATCCATCTTTCGGTGATGCCTGCAACATCATACCTGCCAATCTGCAACTGTGCTGCGAGTTCATCTTCTTATTCCGTGTACCGTTTGCGTTCAAATATAACAACTTCTGTCCTGCATTCATCCTCTCCGATTTTATCTGCTTTTTACTGTGCAACTCATCCGACAGATTGACAATTTGCCCTGTCAATTGCCTCTCCTCACTACACACTGCCTCTGTTTGTAAACCAGTAAACTCACCTTCAGCACAATTATCTGCCCTTCTTCCGATCCCACATTCATTGAAATATATTCAGCCCAGGACACTATTCAGAACATGCTTAACCTTTCGATTGCTAACTGTGTCTTAGTTCTTACCAACATCACCCCGAAAGCCTCTCTAATCAATCTTCTTTAATATCCTGGGTGTTAGCATCACAGGCGATCTATACTGGTCCCAACATGTTGGCCCGCTGCAATTCCGCTCTCTCTCCACAGTAGCTCTACAGCGGGTGAGATCTCACTTGCTCTCCTCTGGACCTTGCAATCTGGAAATTAACAATTCCTATTGACAACAGCTCAGAGTTCAGTAAATCATTTCTTCAGTTCTAATCAACAAGTTCCAAATCCTGTGACAGGGAACCTCCCTCTGCAACAGAATGTTTGACTTCCTCTTCGGGAAACCACAGTCAGTGTAGATCGGTCATAACCTTTCAGATCTGCAGGTGGTGTTGAAGACAGATTAGGGAAATGGGCTAAATTGTGGCCGATGGAATACAGTGAGGGGAAGTGAATGGTCGTGTACTTTGCTACACGAAATAAAAGCATTGAAGATTTTCTAAATGGGGTGGAATATTAAATATCTGGAGCGCAAAGGGATTTTGGGATCCTCATGCACGATTACTGATGGTTAAACTGCAGGTGGAATCGTTGCTGAGGAGGACAAATAGAATGATCGCATTCATTTGCAGAGGACGAAGATATAAATTCGCTAGCACGAGAGGGTATAGTTTTATAGATTTAAGGTGCCTCAAAGTAGGTACAGAGGAGATGACAGGAGACCCCTCAGCCTCTTTGCCCCCGTTCTCGCCTCCCTCTCTTTCATCCTCTCTCCCTCTTTTCCCCTTCTCTCTCGACTTTCACCAAACACCCTCTTGACTCACTTCATCTTCGACAGTATCCAAAGTGGTTTACCTGCTGTTGTGGAGGATGATCACACGGGTCCCTGCACTGGCTCCTTAACTGTTATCCCCCGTCTGGCTGTCTCCCAGTTTGCAGTGTCCTGCACCTCTCAATATAACCATATAACCATATAACAATCACAGCACGGAAACAGGCCATTCCGGCCCTCCTAGTCCGTGCCGAACTCTTAATCTCACCTAGTCCCACCTACCCGCACTCAGCCCATAACCCTCCACTCCTTTCCTATCCATATACCTATCCAATTTTACCTTAAATGACACAACTGAACTGGCCTCTACTACTTCTACAGGAAGCTCATTCCGCACAGCTATCACTCTCTGAGTAAAGAAATACCCCCTCGTGTTTCCCTTAAACTTTTGCCCCCTAACTCTCAAATCATGTCCTCTCGTTTGAATCTCCCCTACTCTCAATGGAAACAGCCTATTCACGTCAACTCTATCTATCCCTCTCAACATTTTAAATACCTCGATCAAATCCCCCCTCAACCTTCTACGCTCCAATGAATAGAGACCTAACTTGTTCAACCTTTCTCTGTAACTTAAGTGCTGACACCCAGGTAACATCCTAGTAAATCGTCTCTGCACTCTCTCTAATTTATTGATATCTTTCCTATAATTCGGTGACCAGAACTGTACACAATATTCCAAATTTGGCCTTACCAATGCCTTGTACAATTTTAACATTACATCCCAACTTCTGTACTCAATGCTCTGATTTATAAAGGCCAGCGTTCCAAAAGCCTTCTTCACCATCCTATCTACATGAGACTCCACCTTCAGGGAACTATGCACTGTTATTCCTAGATCTCTCTGTTCCACTGCATTCCTCAATGCCCTACCATTTACCCTGTATGTTCTATTTGGATTATTCCTGCCAAAATGTAGAACCTCACACTTCTCAGCATTAAACTCCATCTGCCAACGTTCAGCCCATTCTTCTAACCGGCATAAATCTCCCTGCAATCTTTGAAAACCCACCTCATTATCCACAACACCTCCTACCTTAGTATCATCAGCATACTTACTAATCCAATTTACCACCCCATCATCCAGATCATTTATGTATATTACAAACAACATTGGGCCCAAAACAGATCCCTGAGGCACCCCGCTAGTCACCGGCCTCCATCCCGATAAACAATTATCCACCACTACTCTCTGGCATCTCCCATCTAGCCACTGTTGAATATGCCCTATCTATCACCCCTTCAGCCTCTTGAATCACCTGGACCCTTTGTGGTAGCATCTCAGAAGATCTATATTGCGTCAAGTACACGGCCCCGTTACAATTTATGTCTCTCCTCAGCGGAGCTATAGCGGTTGCTATCTAACTTGCTCTCTACTGGGCCTTGGACCATCTGGACAATAGCAATACCTACGCTGTGGTTTACTGAAACAGCTCAGAGTTCTGCACAATCATTTCCTCAGCTCTAATCAACAGACCCCAAATCCTAGGCGGTTGTATCTACCTCAACAACAGAATGTTTGTCTTCCTCATCAGGAAACCACAGTCAGTGTTGATCGGTGATAAGATTTCCGATTAACAGACAGTGTTGAAGTAGCAGAGAGGCTGCAGAAGGGCTGAAACAGATCACGAGAACGGGCAAAGGAGTCGCAGGTGGAATACAGTGCGGCGAAGTGCATGGTCATGCAACCTGCTGGAAGGAATAAAAGTGTAGACTGTTTTCTAAATGGAGAGACGATTCAACAATCTACGTGGCAAAGGGATCTGGAAGTGCTCGTGCAGGATTCCCTCAGTGAATCTGTAGATGGAGTCGGTGGTGAGGAAGGCAAATACAGTGGCAGCTTTCCTTTCCAGAGGACTGGAATATAAAGGCAATCATCACATCTTCAGCCTTTTTAAGAACCTAATCCAGGGTATTATGAGCGGTTTTGGTCACTTATGTAGGAAAAGATGTGTTGACTTCGAGGAGCGTTAACTGGGGGCTCACGAAAATGATTCCGGGATTGAAACGCTTATCACATCAGGATCATTTGATGAATCTGGGACTGGACTCAGCTGAAAGCCAGAAGAATGAGGGGTGACTTCATTGAAACCGATCTAATGATGAATGTCCTCGATAGAGTGGGTGGGGAGAGAAGGCTTCCAATGGTGGGGAAGACTAACCACAGCGGGGCAGCCTCTCAATACAGCGATGATAATTTAGAACGGAAATCAGAAGGAAGTTCATCAGCCCAGGATGAATTTGGGGAATCAGCAGCAGCAGGCGGTTGTGGAGGCCTGGTCACTGGGTATATTTAAGACATCAGTAGAACGAGGAAAAAGGTTCTGCTGAGGGAACCTGAGCCGCTGGAGACTGAAAAAGCAAACACGAAAATTCCTCTGGATTACTGCCTCAGCCACATGGAAATTGGCATAAGATAAAGAGGAATAGAGAGTTACACACCGGGCTCAGGATTTGAGTTCATGGGATATGGGTCCTAGTATAAGGGAAGGAGGGAGCTGCTCCAATGGGACGGGCTCCATCTGAAACGTGACTGGACCTGGATCCCAGCAAATCACATCACTAGAGCTGTGGATAGGGGTTTAAACTAAATAGAGGGAGTTGTGGGTGGTCTTAGCAGATTGAAGAAGTAGGGATAATGTACAAGCGAAAAGTGTGGATAAAGATAAATTAAAATCAAAAAATAAAAACGAGAAAAATAAGAGTGGAATGAAGAAAACGCGCTATCATAGATCCGTTCTGTGCAATGAGAGAGGGAAAATTAGTGATCTTGTAGTTAGGGGTCCTCTTGGAAAGAGTGATCACAGTATGACTGAGCTCCTCATACAAATGGAGGGTGCAACAGGTCGATCTGAAACCAATGTATTGTGCCGGCACAATGGAGACAACAATGGGACGGTGTGGACCGGGAACACAGGCTCTATGGCAGGACGGTTGACGATCCGTGGAAGACTTTCACAGAGAATTTTCATGGTGCTGAACAGAAGTACATTCCTGTTGAAAGCAAGGAGAGTAAGAGTTGGGAGAACCAGCCGTAGATAACCAGGGAAATGAACGACGGCATCAAACTAAAACGCTCGTGCACACAACGACGCCAAGAGTGGCGGTAAACCAGAATATTGGGAAATGTTTAAAAAGCCACAGAGAACTGCTAAACGAGCAATTAAGAAAGATAAGCTGCACTATGAAAATCAACTAGCACAAAATATGAAAACGGACAGTAAAACGCTTTCTAATTATACAAAGCGAAAAGGCGAATGTGAACGCGCATCCTAGTTTCGGCACGTCAATTCCCCGGAGTGTGGTGAGCTGTCACTTTCCCTTTAAGACTCAGGCTGCCAATTTTTGCCCGCCACATTCCTTCCTGGAATGTCTGTAGTTAAAGGGTTTCTAAACCGTAGGTGATCCCTTTCTGGTACCAGTGTTTGTGAATCCGTCTTTGGTTTTCTTCAATGTGTTCTTGTTTACTTCGCATCTGAGTCTGAGTGTATTCTACACCTTGCTCTGCACTCACCTTCACCACCATCCATAGCACTCAGATACCGAAGGGATGACAGCTGCAGGAGTCTGAGGATCTGTCGTCTCTCGCTGAAGATTCGGAAATTTCTCCAGAGGTACAGTGGAGAGGATAAGGATCTGGTATGGAGCCTGCAACTCAGAGGGTCGCAAGAGACTGCAGAGGGATGTAGCCCCAACCAGCTCTATCATGGCGAACCCTTCTCCCCATGGCTGTGGGCTGAATCTGAGAGGATGGTGAGGGTTGAATGAAATCCTTTCTGGCATCACAATGTCCATCTCCCTCCATTCCCTGTACATCCACGCGCCTGTCAAAGAAGCACTTAAACACCTCTATCGATCTGTCACACCCACAAACCCTGGCAGTGCATTCCAGTCACCCACGCTGTCTGTGTAAACAAGACGTTGCCCATCAGAGCTCCTATAAGCATACCCCCTCTCACCTTAAACTCTGCGGTTCTCGAAACTTCTATCCTAGGGGAGAAATGTACAGGTTATCTCTGTCTATGTCTTTCAAAATGAGAAGGACCTCGATCTGCTCACCTCTCACACTACGCCGCTACAGGAAAATTTACCGGTTGTCTGGTCTATCTGTGTCTCTCGTAATAATATAGAATTTAGCCCCAGTAAATGGTCATTTATTGATTTTTAATTCCTCATTTTCACCCATTGGGCCTCACTTAGACGAGTTCTCATGTCTGTCGTGACTGAGCACGGCGGTGACATTTTCTCTGCCTAGGATTTTCACAACTCCTCCTTCAATTCCTTCCGCTTTCTGATGTCCAACGCTGGAATTAAATTGAATTGAAATGCAGTGAAACTGTCCCGCCTGTAGATGGCGCACCTTCCTTGAAAGGTCCCACTGCGATTTTCCATCATTAGGTCACCTCTCCTACAGTATCCACAGTAATATAACCTTTGCTAAGGGTGAGAGATATCCGGAGGAAGGCGGTAGGTGTAGCAACAGACGTCATCTCTCCCTCATAGTCCCCACAATTGCCTGTGAACGCAGTAAGGGAGGCGAATGGGGCGGTGACCGAGATGGGGATAGTTTAAGGGATTGAGGAGGTAACGGAGACGTGGGAGGTGCCACAGGAAGGTAGGGGATAACGGAAACGGGACGTGTGCAGGGGAGGGAATAGGTCACGGAGACGTTGTAGCCTGTAAGGGAAGGGGGCTACTGAAAGTGAGTTAATATTGTGTAAGGAGTGTGTGACAGAGACAGAGAGTAGTGCAGGTAAAGGAGAGGTTGACGAAGACGGGTTCGGGTTTAAGTGATGGGGTGGATCACGCGGAAGGGGTGGGGCGTAGTGAATGATGTAGATGACCCAGCCGGAGAATGTGTGCAATGTAGGGACTGTGTCACGGAGACCGGGTAGATTGTAAGGGAGGGACGGGTGACGGTGTGGTGTTATGGAGGGAATGTGTGACTGGCACGAGGAGTAGTGTTGGAGAGGGAGTGTTTTACGGATTTGGGGAGGGAATTTGTAGAGGGAAGGTGTTATGAACACAGCGAGGAAGTTTCCTTGTTGCAGTGCAGTGTCTGTTTGTGTGTGGGTGTCACTATGAGGGGCGTGTTTGTATCTCGACGAGGGTTGTGTCGGTGACACAGAAATACTGTAAGGGGTTTTTCAGTGTCCCTTTGAAGATGGCGTCGGTGTGTGTCTTTTTCAAGGTCTATACCATCAGTGAATTGGCCGTTCCCTTTGTTTGTCGATAAATCGTCGAGTTCCGTGTTCTACATAATCCTTTGCTCTTCCCACCCGATAAGCTCAAATCACTCTGCTCTTTCTACAGAGCAGATAACGTAAATCACACAACAGAGCAGACCCTTCGGTCCAAGAGTTGTGATATACCAATTAAACTGAATTCTTCTCCCGACACAACATCCGTCTCTCTGCCTTCCCTGTGCTACTAAAGAGCCACTTAAAAGCACTCTGTCATTAGGACTTTCTATCTACAGATTAAGGAACCTTTCTTAACTGATTAAGAAAACTATCCCAGAGGTCCTTTCACAGTGTGAGGCTCACAGTCAATACCAAGAATGTTAAAATCACCCGATGTCACAACCTGATGTCTCTTACAACAGACTCTGAACTCTCCACAGATTTGTTCCTCTAAATCCCCAGACTGTTCGGTGGTCGATAATGTAGCCCCATGAACGAGTTCATACCCTTCTCATTCCTCAGTTCCACCTTTAAAACCTCGCCTCAGCATAAATTATATATGCAGTAGGACGAATAAAAAAGTGTTAAACTGGAAGGTTGAGCTATCCTACCTGCTCCTCCTGCAATCAAATCTTACTAATGGCTAAACTATCATGCTTTCAGTGGTTGGCCCCTACCCTGAGCTCATCCGCCTTTCGTACAATACTTACTGCTTTGAAATAGACGGAGACCTGAACATGAAATCTAGAGGGCTCAACATTTTGCTCGTTGACTTTATCTGAAGACTTAACAACATCCGTCCCAACAATGAATCCACAATCTGTTCAATCACTCTGGTTATCAACCCCCTGCAACTCTAGCTTAAAAAAACCCACAACGACCATTTTTTTTAATGGTAAATCTTCCCGCTGGGATATTCGTTCTGCTGCGGTTCTGGTGTAAACTGAGAGAGTTGATCGATGGCGGAGAAAATGAAGGAGCTGCACAACGTGGGGAGATATGGCGCTGCCTCCAGACAGGACTCTGTGCTGCCCCCAGTGTTCGCTTGTCAGAAGACAAGCTCAGCTGTTGTAGCTTGCAGATTTCGGTGGCTTTTAAAGTGCCTAGAACCTCAAGTTGCTTATGTATAAATATGTGCGCGCGCGCGTGCTTGTGTGCACGTGTACATAAAGCGTGAAAGTATTTCATTGATATCCTACATATGCTTGCTATCTTTCTATTTCATACATATTATGTGTGCTTTGTCCCTCGTGTGACAGTTGGTTTTGTGTTTAGCAGCTTGGCACCGACGGTCATGTGTGATGGAATTGCCGTAAACTTAAATTGAATTGAATTGAATCCGTCTCGTCTGTAGAGGTCGCACTTTCCGAGGAAGAGAGCCCAGCGATTCACATATCTGAAGACCTCGTTCCAAACCTAACATTTTAGCCACGTTTTGAACTGAATGTTCTTTCTAATTTTGGCCACAGCTGCGCATACACAAGTTTGCAGAACGACTCCCTTTTCCTATCTATATACTGGTGAGGATAACGACCGAATACCATCGAGGAATCTCGTTCTCGTTCACAGTAACTTCTTTTCCCTTCCCCTAACAAAGACAACCCTATCGATACAGCTCGCCACATTTCAACACCCTCCTGTCTGAGGAACAGAACCACAGTCAGTGCCAGAGAACTGACCGGTGAGACTTTCCCCTGCTTGGTCATTTGCACCTCTCTCCTCCCATCCAGAAATATCCAAAATGGTCTACCTGTTATTAAACAGGTTGGCCACAAGGGGTCTCTGCACCGGCTTTGGCTTTTAACCCCTTTCACCCTCTTGTTTGTCACCTAGTTTCCTGTATCCTACACCTTGAGTGTTAATACCACTCTGTATGTCCTCCCTATCACCCCCTCAGCTTTCCGAATAATCCCGAGTACCTCCATTTCCAGTCCCAACTCTGTAACGCCGAGTGATAGAAGGTGCAGCTGGATTACTTTCTTTCATCTCTCAAAAGGAGTATTTAACTCTCCAGACAGGCATTGTTACTGCTATGACTGTGCGATTACAAAAAAAGAAACAATGATTAATGGAGAGTGTGTGGAGCAGGTTAAGACCTACAAGTATCTGGGAGTACAGTTGGACGAGAAGCTAGACTGGACTGCCAACACAGATGCCTTGTGCAGGAAGGCACAGAGTCGACTGTACTTCCTTAGAAGGTTGGCGTCATTCAATGTCTGCAGTGAGATGCTGAAGATGTTCTATAGGTCAGTTGTTGAGAGCGCCCTCTTCTTTGTGGTGGCGTGTTGGGGAGGAAGCATTAAGAAGAAGGACGCCTCACGTCTTAATAAGCTGATAAGGAAGGCGGGCTCTGTCGTGGGCAAAGTACTGGAGAGTTTAACATCGGTAGCTGAGCGAAGGGCGCTGAGTAGGCTACGGTCAATTATGGAAAACCCTGAACATCCTCTACATAGCACCATCCAGAGACAGAGAAGCAGTTTCAGCGACAGGTTACTGTCGATGCAATGCTCCTCAGACAGGATGAAGAGGTCAATACTCCCCAATGCCATTAGGCTTTACAATTCAACTGCCAGGACTTAAGAACTTTTTAAAGCTATTATTAATGCTTTTTGAGCTAGTGATTTAGATGCATATCATATTATTACTGAGTTAAGTATTGTATTGTATGTAATGAGTTTTTGCTACAACAAGTGTATGGGACATTGGAAAAAAAATGTTGAATTTCCCCATGGGGATGAATAAAGTATCTATCTATCTATCTATCTATCTAAACTGAAAACAAATCAAACAGCATTTTTTTAACTACAGTCAGTCGCCCAAGACTCTCTTCTTTGAAGATTCAAAGAGATAATCCCTCTGACTTCCACTGAAATCCAATATCGCGACACTCTTTCCCTCTTATCTGGCTCATCTCACAGACAGACAGACAGACAGACAGACACGCACACACACACACACACACACACACACACACACACACACATTCAAACGCTGTGTGAAATTCTCCGCACACCATCCCATCACACACTCTCGGGTTCAAACACAGTGAAGCCCCTCCACACCGTCCCATCACACACTCACGGGGTCAGACACAGAGTGAATCTCCCTCCACACCGTCCCATCACACACTCCCGAGGTCAGTCACAGAGAGAATCTCCCTCTGCCCAGTCCCATCACACACTCCCGGGGTCAGACACAGAGTGAATCTCCCTCCACACCGTCCCATCACACACTCCCAGGGTCAGGCACAGAGTGAAACTCCCTCCACACAGTCGCCGCACACTCTCCTGAAGTTAGACACTGGGTGACACTTTCTGCAGACCGTCGTATCGCACACACCCGTGTTCAGACACAAACTGAAGCTTACTCCCCCTGGGTCCCTTCGGAAACTCCCTTGTTCAGAAGCTCCTTCCCTCTCACCAATCCCCAGAACTCCGCCGTTCCAGTAGTCTTGAATTGTGTGCCGGCTCGGAGAATGTGCGTGTGTTTCTGTTTAGTGAATGTGCAGGGAAAAGGAGCGAATTGGAAGAGGGGATGGTTTTGGTGGGAGAACAGACGTGGTGGTGAGATAGCGGTGTTATCGAACCAAACGATCGGCCTGTTGACAGAGAACAGTGCAGAGGTTCAGAACCGAGAGATCGATATCCGGTGAAGGAGTCTGGTGTAACATCAGACGTCACCTCACCCCGTCCTCCCCAGACTTCCGTATGAACACAGAGAGGGAGACGTGTAGAGGAGAGTGAGGGTTAATGGAATCGTGGAGGACCTGCAGGTGATAGAGTGGGTCAGGGAGACAGGGAGAGGAATTGGAGAAGGAGGAGATAATGGAGACGGCACGGAGTGTATGGGACGGAATGTTAATGGAGACAGGGTGTGCAGAAGAAGATGGCGGTGGCGGATACGGGAAGGGCTGTAGGGGAAGTCGTGGATGACGGTGACGGGGATGGTCGGCTAGGAAGGAGGGTTGATGACGAACAGGAGGCTGAAATCTCAATGAACCAGGAACACTCTCTTCCCCTCCGCCAGCATATTCCTGAACGCATCAGCACCATCTCCACATTTTTGAAGCATTTATTAGCTTTCAGCATTTGACATTAATTTTACATATTTGCACCCTAACAGATTCTTCAAAAGAACAAATATCGAATGGTCTAAGTCACAGATAATAAAACAGACCGTGAATCCGGTAGAAAAGATGCGATCCCGGTGGACAGGACATTTGACACGCTGGCCTTCATCAGTCAGGACACTGAGTACGGGGGTCGGAGGTCACGTTGCAGTTGCAGATGACGTCGGTCAGGCCGCACTTGGAGTATGGAGTTCAGTTCTGCTTGCCTTGCTCTAAGAGAAATCTCAACGAACTGGAAAGTTTGCAGAGGGAGATTTCCGAGGATGCTGCCGGGACAGGAGGGACGGAGTTATGGAGCGAGGTTGGGAATTCTGAGACTTTTTTCGGTGACCTTACAGAGGTGTACAGAACCACGAGGGACACTGATCAGGGTAATGCGTGCACTCTATTTCCCCAGGACTGGGGTACCGAGAACATTACGCACATGATTGAGGAGAGTGTAACTAAAGACTGAAGCGGGGAACGATATGGTTTAGATAAAATAGAGACAGTGGGATGGGGAGAGTGGGTAGAAGCAGAGTAGAGAATCGAGGGAGAGACCGGGAACAGAAGGGGGAATTGGGGGAGAGGGAGGTAAGAAAGCGTGTGAGGAAAATATGCATGAAACTAAGGAGGCGGGAGTGGAGAGGGATGGAAGAGTGACTTTATAGGGACGAGGGTAAAGAGAGGACAAGATGGTGAGTAAGACTGTGATAGAAGGAAAGAGGAGAATAGGGTAAGGGTGAGGGGCAGCGGAGCGGAAGGGGTAGTGTGAGTGGTTAAGGGAAATGGGGGAGAAAGAGGGTTTATCATTATATTCAGGTCGGTCCCACTGGTTACTGACAGAGATCCCGGATCTTTTCAGAAATATCCGGGCACAAAGGTGCAGACTTCTCACAGACGAAGCGCGTACGAACCTGACTGCAATGTTTAAGCTCAGTGTACCATGTACATTCACCGCACTCGGGGACTCCACCGTACATCCGGAACATGACATTCGAAGCCACTTTCCTATCAAAGAGGCGTAAACAATTTCAACGCATCTCCAGCAGTCAGTCTCCAAAATCACTGATACCCTCCCTCGCCATTTACCTCTGGCATCCCAACATATCCCAGAACCCCACTTTCTAAGCACAGCCCTGTGTCAGTCTGCAGAATTCTCCCACTGACCCACTCTCCCCCGGCAGCCCTGTGTCAGTCAGCAAAGTAATCCCTTGTCCCACTCTCTACCCACTGATCGGTGTCAGAGTCCAGAATAATAACAGTACCCAACCTTCTCCTCACAGGCCCGTGTCAGTCCGCAAAATATTCCCACAGAGCCAGTCTCTCCCAAGGCCACATGTCAGTCCTCAAAATGCTCCCATTCTTTACTGGCTCCCCACAGGCCTGTGGCTTCTGCCTAAGTGTTCACACTCACCACCCCACTCCACAGATCAGTGTCAGACCAAACTACACCCACGGCCTGACTCCTTGTAAGGAGATAGCAGATATTTGTAGTAAGCAGAAGGTTGTGATTTTGGGAGATTTTAATTATCTACACATAGACTGGGAAGCCGATCCTGTTAAAGGGCTGGATGGTATGGAGTGTGTAAAATGTATGCATGATAGCTTTTTGCAGCAATACATAGAGGTACCAACTGGAGAACGGGCAGTGTTGGATCTGCTGTTAGGGAATGAGATATGTCAGGTGACGGAGGTATGATTTGGGGATCACTCCGTGTCCAGTGATCACAATACCGTTAGTTTCAATACAATTATGTAGAAAGATAGGTCTGGACCCAGAAATGAGATTTTTGATTGGAGAAAAGCCCTCTTTGAATAGATACGAATGGATTTAGAAAGAGTGGATTGGGACAATTTGCTTTATAGGAAGGATGTAATAGAGAAATGGAGGTCATTTGAAGGTGAAAATTTCAGGGTACAGAATCTTTATGTTCCTGTTAGGTTGAAAGGAAAGGTTAAAAGGTTGAGAGAGCCATGTTTTTTTAAGCAATATTGGAAACTTGGTTTGGAAAAAGAGCGAGATCTACAATAAATATAGGCAGCATGGAGTAAATGAGGTGCTCGAGGAATATAAATAGTGTTGAAAGAATCTTAAGAAAGAAATTAGTAAGCTGAAAGAAGATA